>NC_058086.1:37916334-38184356 GCF_014858855.1 Bufo gargarizans
GTAAATCTGACACATATTTTACTACAAGATACGTGGGAAAAATCGGAGGGTTATGTGCACAGATTTGTGCCGCAGGTGTGCAATGTGAGATGTTGCAGATCTACTCAAGGGTCTAGTCTTTTGTTTTTTTCCATGCAATATCCACTGGAATAAGTAGAGGGCTGCAATTTCCCATAGGAATCCCCATTCACACACATGGAATGCAGACAGACTCTGCGCCAAAATGTCAGACCCTCAACTTTTGGAAACAAATGGTTAATTTTGACCAATGCAGTGTGTTAAAAAAGTCCAATTCACAAGTGGCGCAAAAATTCTCACAACACCAGGGGCAAGTGCCTTGGAACGTAGGCTTAGCCCTCTGTATATCTTGGCACTGCCCTAGACGCATACGCATCCTCAGGATGGAGATTTAAAAAAAAAACACCAAACCACTTGTCATACATGGAGACTTTTTGTAGAGCTATTTTAACTACTGAGTGACCGCCGTGGTCCACAAGATTGGCACGGAGCTTTGCTTATTTCAGTCGGCTTTTGGCGCTGCATGTGATTTTGATTACGGCAATGACTGAATAATTATAGATGGCGAGAAATTAAACCGCCTGTAAACCTGTCCACTTAAAGGGGTTGTCCAAGTTGGTCAAAAAGTTGCCTAAACAGGAGAAAAATTAGATAAAACAATAAAATAAGTAGGGATGAGCGAATCGACTTGGGATGAAACATCCCAAGTCGATTCGCATAAAACTTTGTTTGAATACTGTACGGAGCGAGCGCTCCGTACAGTGTTAGAATGTATCGGCTGCGATGAGCTAAAGTTATTACTTTGCGAAGTCTCACGAGACTCTGCGTAATGACTTCATAAAATAATTTCTACAGTAAAAAAAACATTTTCCGAAATCGGGTTCGGTTCCAAGTGGTACTGTGGAACCGAATCCGAGATCGGGAAAAGTTTTTTTACAGTAGAAATCAATTTATGAAGTCATTACGCAAAGTCGAGACTTTGCAAAGTAATAACTTCGGCTCATCGGAGCCAATACTTCTAATACTGTACGGAGCTCCATACAGTATTCAAACTAAGTTTTATGTTTCATCCGAAGTCGATTCGCTCAATTCTTAAAATAAGCATTACTTTTATTTATAGCATTTATTTCCCCACCGTTCCACCTCTGCCTCCCTGCCGGTCTCCCTGCTGGTGATATGCCCCTGTACCCGGGTGTAGTCCTATAGAATTGAATAGAGCTGTGTCCGCGCTTGCATGGTGCGCTACCCATTCGTTTCTTTGGGACTTCCAAAAACAGCCGCTCGTCTCTTTTCAGAACTCTCATAGAAATGAATGGAGCGCAAGCCGCGCATGCGCAATGTTCTCTCGTTCACTTCGGGGACCCTTTCTGGAGGTAGGTGCAGGCCACAGAGGTGGGGCCAACACCTATCTGACATTGATGGCATATTCTATGTGACCAATGACTTTGAGGCGCTCCCAGCTCTGCTACATCTCTACATAGACAAAACATCAGTGAATTCAGATCCGTAACCAAATTCTGGTATTCTGTATTGGCATGGGAACAGAATGCTTGCATTGCCGGCACAGGCATTGCCAAATACCACCAGCACCCAGTGGAACTCATTCACCATAATGGGGTCAAATCAGGGTTCGAGCATGAATGCCAGCACTCTGCCGGACAAAGTATTGCTGCAGACAACGGTATTTCGCCCTTTTTTTTTTACCGGAAGCTCAGCTGCAGATGTAAACTGAGCCTAAATTAGGCAATTTATACTTGAAGTTTACTTGCCCTTTAATTAGTATATTTAGCGGGTAGTTTATTTGGACTTTCCTTTAATTATCGTCTCCTTTCATGTCCTTATTTAGTGTTTGCATATTGAAGCACGGAGCCCGTGCGTTTCTTGTCTTTTAATTCAGCTGTAGAATAACAGCGGAAAGATTTACCCGCCTGACTAAGAGCGAATACAAGTTTCCTGTAAATACCTCATTAATTATGCATGCCTTCCTCCCATTGTGATTTTTAAGCTAACTCGTTGAGCTTAGACAAAGTATCATAAAACAGTAAGTTGGATAATAAATACCCGGCCAGACAGTCCTGCCACTCAATAAATCTCTGCAACTCCACATATTAAAACTGCAGATCTGTTTAAAAAAAATTATTTATGCCCCTCTTTAAGGCAAATTAATTTTATGTTGGAGGAAGTCTGCTCCTTGTAAGAAGTTGTAGTTTTCTTCTGGATACAGAATGTGGTTACGCGAAAATAGTTCTACTGCAGGTTGTAACAGAGAAAGTGCAACCGTAGGAAAAATGCACTGTACATGGCCACGTGTCACTTTTCAGACGTGGTTGCATATGGTTTTATAGACTATCCCTTTAAACTTGAACATAAAGAAGCACTCCAGCAAAAAATAACAAGAAATGCCTATATACAACAGTGCCGTAATGATGCAGGACTCTTGCGTGCGTATGTCATGTGTATACAGTATGTATTTTATTTGACGCGCCATTTATGCGTTGACCGCCATCTTGGTTCCTCCTCGAATGTAGCCTACATTTCCATGCCTCTAACTTTTTAGAGACAGAGTGTGTGGGCATTCATCACACTAATTAATAATACTTGTCGGGCACTAATGGGGGCATTAATCATACTAGGGGCACTACGGGGGCATTATTTATACATATGGTACTACAGGGACGGACTGGAAACTTAACGTGGCCCTGGAAAAATAAAATATAGGTGGCCCTTTTTTGTAATCGGGTCCAAATGGATGGAAGGCAGGGCCGGCAATACCATATTACAGGACATTATACTGCCCCAACAGAGCCAAATACCACAGTGCATCACTAAATACTGCCAACAGCACAAAATATCACACATTGGCCAGCCGAGAGGAGGGCTAAGGTGACCCCCTGGGCATCGGCCCACTAAGAAGTTTCCCTGTAACGTTTATGGCCAGTTCAGCCCTGACAGGGGCTGGGATTTTCTTTAAAAAAAGGAAAATTCAGCCATTTTAATGGCCGTTTTTTTTTTAGAGAAGTAAGTGATAGATCATTGACAGAACCTGGGTCACCTGAGGCTACTTTCACACTGGTGTTTTGGCTTTCCGTTTGCGATATCCGTTCAGGGCTCTCACACGCGATCCAAAACGGATCAGTTTTGCCCTAATGCATTCTGAATGGAAAAGGATCTGCTCAGAATGCATCAGTTTCCGTTTCCATTCCGCTGCTTGCAGCATTTTGGTCTCCGTCTGACGAAACGGAGCCAAACGGATCCATCCTGACACACAATGTAAGTCAATAGGGACAGATCCGTTTTCTATGACACAATCTGGCACCATAGAAAACGGATCAGTCCTCTGTTGACTTTCAATGGTGTTCAAGACGGATCCGTCTTGGCCATGTTAAAGATAATACAAACAGATCCGTTCTGAACGGATGCATGCGTTTGTATTATCTGAACGGATCCGTCTGTGCAGATCCATGACGGATCCGCACCAAACGCGAGTGTGAAAGTAGCCTAACTCACACTGCTTCGTCTTTGTGTATTCCTATGTAATACAGATTCAGCCTGGGTCCCCGACCTCATGATTGTGATTGTTTTTTCTCTATCAGCTCTTACAAGCAGGTGGCAGGGCAGAGCAGTCTGAATCTGCATCTCATAGGATACACTGGAGATTCTGCATACAGCATTCCCAGATAATATAGACAGCCAGTGCGAGTCAGTGGAGTTCCATAATTCTGCATCTAATGATCGTATGGAATCCCATATAGAAACCCACTGTGTCACTATATGCTCCCTTAGATAATATCTTCAACAGCACTCTATACAGATGCAGCCAACGATACATTAATTTGGATTAATGCATTAAGACTAGGGTTCGGGTTGTGGTATAATGTGAATTGTGTTATAGATTCCGTTACCACGGACCATAACGCAATTCCATGATGGAATGCGTAACGTAATGCCTTTAGAGGCATTCCGTTAATCATTCTGTCATGATAGAAGTCTATGGGCTGCATAACGGATCGATCCGGGTTCCGTTATGCATTCCGTCATGGAATTGCGTTATGGTCCGTGGTAACGGAATCCATAACGCAATTCAGATTATACCACAACCCGGACCCGAAGTCAAACGTCAAAATAGGAAATTTGCTCATCCCTAATTAACACAACAAAATCGCATTAATGTAATATAACAAATTGTGTTACAGCGACCCTCCTGGCACGCCGGAAGTCACGATAACGCTGACTAAATCTGTACACGGAGGGACTTACAAACAGTGATGGCCAGTTCGCATTGTTCACCCGTGAACATATGCGGGCTGCCATCTTTTTTCACAAGTCTGGCGAGGCACAGGTAAGTCTTTACCTGTGCCTGTGCCACGAGCCGGTCTGAAAAAAAATGCGGTCACCGGGAGCAGGCAGTTGTGAGAACAGCCCGATGAAGGCCCCCGGTGGCTGTTCTCGGAACTGCCTGCTCCCGCTGACCGCACTTGTTTTCGGACCGGCTTACGCGCAGGCACATGTAAGGGCTTACCTGTGCCTCGCCGGACTTGTGAAAAAAGATGGCAGCAAATGAAACAAGGAGCTTGATGGGGATGAGAAGTGTCTGGAAGCTGCCAGGAGAGATATGATAGATGATGATGTAGTTCAAATGTATAGATGCAATGGGGCATGGATGGAACTAACTACACTGCTAGAATATCATTGCTGAGTTACAATAAGGTGTCCAAAAAAAACTTTGCTGGAGATCCTTTTTAAAGGGGCTTTCCAAAATGTTACGTTTATGGTCACACCAACAATCAGCACAACAAACCACCTCAACTGCAATGGCAGGCACAGAGATCTGCATAATACTGGTACTGCTGACTGTGAGGTCCCCTTCCCACACCCGCACCTACACGTACATGATGGTGATCACGCAGGATACACCGATTAAATATTTATTACATAATTATAGAATTAAGCTTACAATTAAACAAAATAACAATGCAAACAAAACAATTAACATTATTTTTAAACAAATTCTTTCGTTCTAAAAGATCTGTCTCATGGAAGTAAAAAGATGGAACTGAGCATGTGTGACCAGCATGTGTGACCACCTCAACGACCAAATAGAACATGTGCTTTTTTTTTCACATCTGTTATTCATGGCCCATTTTAAAAAAAGCCCATGTGAATAGAACCATAGACTGCAATGGTCCTGAAAAAGACTGTGTGATGGCTGTAGTGTGAATGTAGTCTAGAAAAATGTAGTTTAGAAAAACTACATGGCCAGGAGCAGTCCTAGTCATTCTACTGCAGAGGAGAGAGCAAGACCTCAGTGCATGCTCAGGTGATGTGTGCTCCTGATGACCTGGCCGGCACAAAGCCAACATATGCATGATATGCATGATAGTGTGCACAGTTGCCGGGTTGTGGCTGTGGCCTTAAAGGTTTTTTTCTGGGAGCAAAATACTGATGACCTATCCTCAGAATAGGTCTTCAATATCTAATTGGTGGAGGGCCCTACTTCTGATGCCCCCGCCAATCAGCCGTTTGAAGAAGCCAGTGACATCACATTCATGGGTCACATGGCCTATGTTCAGTTTAGTCCTATTCAAGTGAAAAGACCTGAGCTGCAATACCAAGCACAGCCACAATTCAATGTGGGGCACTGTGCTTGGTGTGCTGTGAGGAGGCCGCGTCACTCTCCGCAGCTCTGCAGCCTCCTCAAACAGCTCATCGGTGTGGTTGCCGGATGTTGACCACCCACTAGTCAAATATTGTATTGATGACCTATCCTGAGGTCAGACACAAAATAATAGTATCAAACAGTACCCTCCTCATGTAGTATACTCATTGCTGAATGCTGCAAACTCAAAAATCCAAGCAATTTGTCACCACCAGACATCTGAGAAGCTCTGACAGACGTTCTTCAGTACCTCCTCCTTGAGGTTCCTTTTGTTTTGCTTTCGTTTTCTCATCTCGTTAGCCTCTCTCAGCTGTCATGTAGTTGCACTGATTGCATCCCTTTAAATCCCTTCCCATACTGCATCACTTTGCAGTTTATACAACTTCCTGGAGTGTGTGCATGCTGGATGCTACTACTGAGTCTTCTACAGATAAGTTTTGTTCATTCATTTGTGTTTTCCTGTTTGCTGGATCCCAGGTGACCCTGACTCCCTCCGTATCAAGTGTAGGGAGCCGGTGGTCGTGTCCCCTCACTATTATAGGGTGTTCAGGTGTTATACAGTCGAGGAATGAGGATATGCGATCATCTACCATTGAGATTTTTGCATAGGCTGAGCAGTTAGGGAGAGAGCCAGGTCTGTTGCAGGGCTCTCCCTTTGGTTCCTTAGTTTTGGATCCAGTCAGTCGGATCTAGTTTTCTGTACACCTTCCATGACACAATTCCACTCCCGGAACAGCAACATGTGAATAAGGCTGACAGAATTCAATATTCTCACGTAGCTTCTTCTTTATTCAAAACATAATCCAACTGGACATGCAACGTTTCGAATCCTTTGGGTCTTTGTCATGCCCAAGGGTTGAAACACTGTATTTCCTGTCACAGCAAATTATGTTTTGAATAAAGAAGGAACTGCATGAGAATATTGGATGCTGTCAGGTCAGCTTTAGTCACTTATCATGAGGAGAGGTCATCAGTATTGTACTCCTAGAAACCTCTTTATTGAGTGGAAACGTGACATGTACAGAGAAGAAGACATGCAACCAGAGGAATATTTTGTAAATTAGGCAGAAGAAAAAAAAAAAAGTAATTGCAAATATTTATAACTGTTCATAGGGAACAAGTTGAAATAGGATCTTCGAGATGTTACCCCTCCTGTAATGGGTTAATGTTAAATATCAATCGGCAAACAGTTCTCCAGAATCCAGATGATGTCAATTAGATTTGACTTCTCCTCGTTCTCTATAAATCACCAGTAAAGTGGTGTTTACTCTCATAATCAGATTATGGTTTATGAGGTGTCAGATGTAGAGTAATTAATTTACTTGTAAAATTTATGGAATCACACGTGGGATACGATTCCCGAGGAGTAATAGTTGTTTGTGTTAGCGCTAGACTGACGGCGGCTTTACAAGAAATCAGTACGTGGGTCATTTTTGGCTTATAATCAGGTCATACAATCAGAAATCTTAATCAGTCGCTCATCTGGGTGGTCAAGATTAAACAGGGCCTATAATCAGGAATGGACGTTTATAAGAACATTTGTTTGGCCAATCATGACCCATCTAGCCACCCCGCCAATAAGCCAAATAATGAGCAAACTCATACATTGGCTAATCTGATTAAAGGGGTTTCCGGGATTTTAATATTGAGGACCTATCCTCAGGATAGGTTATCAATATCAGATCGGTGGGGCTGTCGGATGTCGAACCCAGTTGGTTGAAAGGAAGGCAGCACTCCGTGCTAGCACAGCCTTCCCTTCATTATCTACCTGCCAGCAGTTGACAACACAGCACTGAGAAGGTGCTTCAATGGGAAGGCTCATTGCCATTCAAGTGTATAGTATCGAGCCGTCCCATTGAAGTCAATGTGACCAGGGGAGCACTCAGGAATTTTGACTGAGGAAGGCGACACCCATTATTATAAGCTTCTCCTACAAATAATAGGCCACTCCCAACATACAGCTGACGTGATATAACTATACCGTCATCATGATGTCTAAAGGGGGACACTTGCAGCAGGATTAAGAACAACGCGTTTCGTGTTTTATGGCTAGACACCTCAATAGGTTCAGATTACAATCTTGTTTCCGGTATAGAGAAGGATTATAATAACCCTGCTCTACACAGGCAACAAGATTGTAATCTGAACCTGATGAAGTGTCTAGCCGTAAACGACACGAAACGCGTTGCTCTAGTAATACAACTTGAGAATGCTTGTTCATGGTGAGGTTCCAAGTGACCTCATGTTTGCCATGCTGTGACCACATCTCCGGCCCCTCCATATTATAGTGAATGGGGCTGGGACGGACTTCCAGCAGCACACTTGTGCAAACTTTAGTATGGATCTGGCAGGCTGTTCCCCTACCGGAAAAGCCTGCTGGACAAGCTTAAGGCCAGTGTGAAAGAAGCCTAACCTGGGCATCTCCTGACAGGAGACAAGAAGATGTATAACTTATCCCAGCTGTACATACAGTTGCAAGAAAAAGTATGTGAACCCCTTGGAATAAAATGGATTTCTGCACAAATTGGTCATAAAATGTGATCTGATCTTCATCTAAGTTACAACAATAGACAATCACAGTCTGCTTAACTAATAACACACAAATAATTAAATGTTACCATGTTTTTATTGAACACACCATGTAAACATTCACAGTGCAGGTGGAAAAAGTATGTGAACCCTTGGATTTAATAACTGGTTGAACCTCCTTTGGCAGCAATGACTTCAACCAAACGTTTCCTGTAGTTTCAGATCAGACGCGCACAACGGTCAGGAGTAACTCTTGACCGTTCCTCTTTACAGAACTGTTTCAGTTCAGCAATATTCTTGGGATGTCTGGTGTGAATCGCTTTCTTGAGGTCCTGCCACAGCATCTCAATCGGGTTGAGGTCAGGACTCTGACTGGGCCACTCCAGAAGGCGTATTTTCTTCTGTTTAAGCCATTCTGTTGTTGATTTACTTCTATGCTTTGCGTCGTTGTCCTGTTGCAACACCAATCCTCTGTTGAGCTTCAGCTGGTGGACAGATGGCCTTAACTTCTCCTGCAAAATGTCTTGATAAACTTGGGAATAAATTTTTCATTCGATGATAGCTATCCGTCCAGGCCCTGACGCAGCAAAGCAGCCCCAAACCATGATGCCCTCTCCACCATACTTCACAGTTGGGATGAGGTTTTGATGTTGGTGTGCCGTGCCTCTTTTTCTCCACATATAGTGTTGTGTGTTTCTTCCAAACAACTCAACTTTGGTTTCATCTGTCCACAGAATATTTTGCCAGTACTGCTGTGGAACATCCAGGTGCTCTTGTGCAAACTGTAAACGTGCAGCAATGTTTTTTTTTTTTTTTGGACAGCAGTGGCTTCCTCTGTGGTATCCTCCCATGAAATCCATTCTTGTTTAGTGTTTTACGTATCGTAGATTCGCTAACAGGGATGTCAGCATATGCCAGAGACTTTTGTAAGTCTTTAGCTGACACTCTAGGATTCTTCTTCACCTCATTGAGCAGTCTGTGCTGTGCTCTTGCAGTCATCTTTAAAGGACGGCTACTCCTAGGGAGCGTAGCAGCAGTGCTGAACTTTCTCCATTTACAGACAATTTGTCTTACCGTGGACTGATGAACAGCAAGGCTTTTAGGGATACTTTTATAACCCTTTCCAGCATTATGCAAGTCAACAATTCTTAGTCTAGGTCTTCCGAGAGCTCTTTTGTGCGAGGCATCATTCACATCAGGCAATGCTTCTTGTGAAACGCAAACCCAGAACTGGTGTGTGTTTTTTATAGGGCAGCTGTAACCAACACCTCCAATCTCATCTCATTGATTGGACTCCAGTTGGCTGACACCTCACTCCAATTAGCTCTCAGAGATGTCATTAGTCTAGGGGTTCACATACTTTTTCCACCTGCACTGTGATTGTTTACATGGTGTGTTCAATAAAAACATGGTAACATTTAATTCTTTGTGTGTTATTAGTTTAAACAGACTGTGATTGTCTATTGTTGTGACTTAGATGAAGATCAGATCACATTTTATGACCAATTTGTGCAGAAATCCATATCACTCCAAAGGGTTCACATACTTTTTCTTGCAACTGTTATATATATCTATTATAAAAAGTAAGGCAGCACCAACCTATAAAAATACTGTGGGTGCAAGCTGAAAAGGGCAAGCTTACCCAAAAATCCAGTCCAAAAAATAGAGCAGCACTCCAGGATAATGTGGAAAATAGTGGTTTATTCACCCATTAGTGATGCAACGTTTCAGCTCCAACATAAAGCCTTTCTCAAGCGGAAAGGCTTCATGTTGGAGCCGAAATGTTGCATCACTAATGGGTGAATAAACCACAATTTTCCACATTATCCTGAGTGCTGCTCTATTTTTTGGACTATACAGTATAAATATATATATATATATATATATAGAGATGCCCCGAGGTTATACTCTTGCGCTCAATACAATAAGAAAAAGCAGAGTACTAATGGCTACCTGCACATGTTAAAATATGGCGCCCCTGACTCCCTGTTGTTACCTTGCTCCTGAGTCCTGTAGCGTGGAAAAAGAAGGAGGCAGCAGCAGCGCAGTAATATCGGGTAGGCGGTGCCTGAGTGCTGGCAGCACTGGGATGGAAATAATAAAAAATAAATAAAATAGGAGGAAGTCCAGACCTGTTGGCCACCCCCCTTCCTACCTGTGGGTGCACCCCTGAATGGGACAGCTTACATCGTCATAAACGCAACCTATTAAGCAGTAGCTGTCAATCTCAGAACGTTTTTTGTATTTTTTATTTTTTTTATTAAGATGCTTTTTCTTTTGTTGTCGAACTTGCCCTCTGAGGCAGTAGGCCATGCTAGGGTCAGGAATCAGAGAACTGGTCTGTTCTTCGTCATTTTCACAAGTTGCCACCCACTCATTCTCTAGGGCTTGATATCTAGATTTGGTTCCCAGCCAGGTTGTGGGGGGTACAGAATCTAATGGGCACGCATACCCCAGACCACCAAGAAGGACACCATTAAGGGCAGTGCACTCTGAGAAATCTTAACACATTGGGCACAAAAATAATGTAACAGCCCTCTCTCTTGCATAGAGATTAGAGAAGAAGCAAACAAGTGGTCACCTTCTGGTGGCTACATACAGTATACAAGGAACTAAAGAGCATGTGAAGGATGAGCAATGACAGATTGTGGCATGGACTCCATATTCATGGAGGGGTTCTATAAATAACCTTTTTGGGGAATTGTAACTGATGCTTTTTGAAGGACAATATGGATGGTTCTAAAGGGGGCTCTAAGATGATGGGGGGTATTCATGGCAGCACTAATGCTAGCACTCATGGGAGGGGCATTAAATGAGTTATCCTATGACTAATGTAAAAAATGAAAATCACATAGTACATGACAATCAATTTCTAACAAAGCTAGAACCAGCCCTGTACCTCACATGGATCCAGAGATCTCCACAGTCATTGCTTTACTAGATTTATATGAAGTTGACGGCTCAAGGGGAGTGTCTTTTCTGCTGCAGCTCAGGGGGCGTGCCCATGCTCTGCCTATCACAGCTCAGGGGGCGTGTGGATGCTCTGCCTATCACAGCTCAGGAGGCAGCTGAAGGATAAAACTGAGCAGGACAAATAAATAAGAAAAAAACAAACAGCAGATGGCGCTATATGGATAGATTTTTTTTTTAAATAACTTAGTGTCTATGCTAAATTTTGAATTACAGGCAATTACAAAATAATTCAGATCCAGGTGCTGAATTCTGTGAAAACTGTAGAATATTTTTAATGGGACATCTCCTTTAAGGTAGACACTAATAGGGGCTGGAACTCATGTGGTGGGGACATTGTGTCCAATAATACCCTTGATATCCTGTCATTGTTATGGGGCTCTGTGGCTGACATCTTGGCTGTTTATGAACAATTTAAATCTGTTCTATGTGTTGCAGCTGTAACCTGATCCCTCTGCCAGCAGTGAACTGAGAATTAAGGTCCTTTTAGATGGGACAGTTCAGCAGGCCATCGTTGGGAAGGAACAGTACCTGCCTGTCAGTGGAGGAGACCGCTGCATGGGGGGGAGCGATCACTAATGCCACCTCTCTTCCCTATACAGACTCGTTGTTTGCCGGCAGCTGAGTGTGATTAGACACCTGCCGGCAAATGTAGATTTAGGTGCTTACACAAATGATCCAATTACCCAACGAATGAGCATTATGCACGTTCTTTCGGGTCACCAGTGGCACCTTAACACCGCTAGATAATCGCTATCTAATAATCTCTAAAAGATATAGAATTTAACTATTTTTTCGATTTGTTTGTATTATTGATTTACTAAAAATAAGTGCTACATCAGTTACTTTTTAGGGCATTTAGTAAGCAGCCGAAAATTTGACATAAAGCTAATTCTTCATCACGCCGATTTTTGTTGGGATCAGAATTGTTTTCTGTAGTCAAACCTTCAAACAAAGCAGAATCTGAAATGCACCTTATTTATGGACACGAGTACAAAGCAGCTAAAATGCCATTTGACATGTGTGATATATAATCCACATAAAAGGCTCACAGATGTTCTGTAGTTGCTGATTTCTGCAGTGGCAACAAAAATGTTAATGACTTCAGAGGAGCCACGCTAATCATGAATCTCAGAACTCATTAGGAAAAGAATATCCATCTATAGTAACTTTCAAAACTTCCTCCAATGCGTTTGGTCTTCATCTTAGGCTGCTTTCACACTTGCGGCAGAGGATTCTGGCAGGCAGTTCCGTCGCCGGAACTGCCTGCCGGATCCGGCAAAACGCATGCCAAATGATGGCATTTGTCAGACGGATCAGGATCCTGATCCAAATGACAAATGCATTGAAATGCCGGATCAGTTTCTCCAGTATCATCATTTATTTTTTTCACATTTTTTGCGATCTGAGCTTGTGAAGATCGCAATGCCGGATCCGTTTTGCCGGAACACTCGAGGATGGATCCGGCATTAATGCATGTCAATGGGAAAAAATGCCGGTAAGTGTTCCAGAATTTTGGACAGAGATAAAACCATAGCATGCTGCGGTATTATCTCCATCCTGAAATAGCAAAAAGACTGAACCGAAGACATCCTGATGCATCCTGAACGGATCGCTCTCCATTCAAAATGCATTAGGATAAATCTGATCAGTTCTTTTCCGGTATTGAGCCCCTAGGATGGAACTCAGCGCCCGGAAGAGAATAACGCTAGTGTGAAAGTACCCTTAAGGCCTCATGCACACGACCGTTGTTGTGTTCCGTTCTGCAAATTGGGGTTCCGTTGTTCCGTGATCCGTTTCGGTTTTTGTTTCTGTGTGTCTTCCTTTATTTTTGGAGGACCACCAGACATAAAGGAAAGTAAAAAAAAGTCTAAGACAGGTTTGCCAAGCAAATGATAGGAATAAAACGGACGCGCGGACCTGGATGAAAATCTTGTGTGCCTCCACATTGTTTTGCGGTCCCATTGACTTGAATGAGTCCGCGAACCGTTTTCCGCTGAAATAATAGGACAGGTTATATTTTTTTGACAGACTGGAACCACGGATCACGGACGCGGATGGCAAACGGTGTACTAGCCGCATTTTCAACGGCTCCATAGAAATGAATGGGTCCGCACCTGAAATGCTAAAATTGGCGGAATGGAAGCGGGAAAAAAAAAAGGTCGTGTGCATGAGGCCTAAAGAGAATTGTCTCAGTTAGAAGAGCATGCCAGAGTGTGCTGACTTCTGGTTCTGTTATATCGGATGGGGAACCTCATCATATCATTGAGTCCCAAATAATCCCTGCCTAGCGCTTAATCGAAAGAAAGAAAGAAAGAAAGAAAGAAAGGACATACAGTGGTTATTAACACTTTGATGACTTTGTAAGATTTCTTGGTTTTTATATATTAATAGAAGGACATGTATCCAAGGCCTTATGTGAATCCTGATATGAGCATATCATGTACAGTCAGAATTTTGTACTCACAGATGTTTTTTCTTGGTCTGAGATTTAATATTCCCTTTGAGCATGAAAACTTTTATGTCTGTAATCCTGTGATCTGGGCAGAGAAACTGGTTTGTAACTGGTGTTTCCATTTTGTGGCTTTGTTATGGAGATGACAATTCAGTCTCGGCTTCAGTTTCTGTGCTTTCCCACGGAAAACATACAGTACAAGCATCTTAGATGTGATATCTGGAGGAATATTATAGTGATAAAGTATACAGAGGGGGGTTCTGCTTCATGTCATGGCATCACATCTTCTTTTAAAATTGATAGTTGTGCAGAGGTTGTGTCAAACTTGACAAATCAGTAATTGATGGTCTAAGGATATCGACAAAAGATAGACCATCAAGAGTTGGGCGCGAATATTCGAATAGCAAATATCGGCACTTCGAGAATTCGCGAATATTTAGAATATACTGATATATCTTCATATTTCTGAATATTCTAGATTTTTTTTCATCTGAACCCATGATCCCTCCCTGCTTCTTGCTTGTGGGCCAATGAGAAGGCTGCAATGTCTTTGTCTGAGCTTAGCAACATCCCTAGCAACCAATAGGAAAGTTGCCTACCCCTTACTATATAAGAACCTCCCCAGCAAGTTTTTTAAAGTTCTGAGAGAGACGGCAGTGTCAATGCTGTGCTCTGTGCTTTCCACACTACATTAGATAGATAGTTAGATAGCTTATATATATATAATACAGATAGTTAGTGGGAGATAGTCAGTGTAGGTTATATCCTGATATAGTGGAGCTGTCGCAGTGCAGGGTGTTAGGTAGTGTGATAGGGATTACTGTTTCTCTGCTGTCCATACATACATGCTACAGACATAGTGCTGTGATGTCACGATAATGCATCAATCAGTAATATGTAGTCAGACCTGCTAAAATGTGAATTTTCTCGTATTGCGCCAAAATATGCATATCGTTAATTGCCGATTAGCGCAATCGTGAATACATTGGAGCACTCTATCTGCATATAAAGCCATTTTTAATGTTCTGCCATGCCAACCATTTTCTCCAGTCTCAGGAAACTTCTAGCAGCTTGGAAAATGTAGCAAAAGTGACCCACGCCTGTATTGCGCGTGCTATACGCGAATATTACATTGCCGATTTTCGCAATTGAGAAAACAATAGCGAATTCTCGAATTTGCGAATATATGATGAATATTCTACAAAATATTCACAAAATATTGCGAATTTGAATATTGCCCCTGCTGCTCATCACTAATCAAGAGTTGGTACACCCCTTTTATGTCTATATATTGAATCTTAGGGACCCCCCTGCAACAGACTTACTAAGACACAAAGAGGGTCTACTATCCAGAAATATGCCTGTATTAGGCGTATTTCTAGCGTAGATTGTGGTGCAAAGCAAAGTTGTGCTGCAACTTTTTCCCGCTCACGCCAGGTATAAAAAGTGGGTGTGGCGTGGGCGGAGAAGGGGACGGGGCGGCCGGCCCATCTCATTTACCATCTTCTACGCTTGTTTTAGGCATAGAAAATGGTCTAAATGTAAGACAGCAAAGATGCTGGCTTACATTTAGACTGGCACTGGATACGTTGAAGTTATGTAGAGGCCGGCGCTTTTTCATAACTTTGGTGGATCCACCATCAGCTATAGAGGTTATTAAGACCGGTGTCTAAAATGCCAGACTTAATAAATGACCCCCAAAGGTTCTCTGGCTTTATCTTTTGTAATTAGTTAATAGATCTATTCTATATGTGCAAGATGTTATTGGCTGTTCTTCTAAGCACCACCCCCAAGGATCCTTCAATGTTATCCAGCATCATGAATTCCCACAGGCCCTAGATTTTCTGCTCAAGCTCATGTTGACATATCCATATGAAGATTATTTTCAGCTGTTTTTCCCCTTTAGGGTCATAGAAAATATATTCTCTTGATATGAAATGACTTTCAATTACCCAACATCTTATTTTCTCTCAAAGGGAAAAAATAGAAGTCTTTTTTTGTGGTCTAATGACTATTGTGGATGGGTATTATATCCCTTTCATTTACTAGAGTTGATGTCGTCAACCACGTCATTTGCGACTTTTGTCAGCACGTTCATAATTAGTGTGATATTCACTCCCATTATACTCTGTTTGTTTGTCTTCCAATTATACTTGATTGTATCTCAAGAAAAGATGTCATTAGAATAACAAATCAACAAGGTTAATTAAGAAGTCCTGGACAGCGTGAACAAATTACAATCCATAGCTATGGCAACCAATAGATATGTATGAGATATGTAAATATATGACAGAGGCTATGTATTGTATGTATGTGGCCTTAATATAATATGAATATATTTATTACATTTACCTTTATGTTGCACAAAATGTATTTGAACTGAACAGGTACCATCTTAGATCTAAAGATGTCCATAAGCATTACACATAAGTAGTTTAATGGCTGAATAACCCTTAAACAAATGATTACCTGGTGAGTAATCATTCTGATGAGACAGCCATACATATATATAAGTCCATATAGGGCCTTGAAATCGTTCAAACTGGCCAATATGTCCAATGTCGAAGGATGAACTATCTTTCTGAAAGCATTCTTTCACGTGTCAACAGTTGGCAAAAGGAGTCATTCGCTGTTGAATTTCATCTGATGGACAACTTTTTTTGTTGAAATTTAACAATGTATGGCAAACATTGACCCATAAAGGAAGGCTCTCAAGAATGTTCTGCATGACCAGTTTGAGTGACTGTAATGGCCAATGTGGAATAAAATGTTTATGGTTGCATTGGCAAAATGATTGTTTACCTGGTGATCGATCATCAATATCTGATCAGTGAGAGGGAGCTAACTCCTATAAACCGGGCAATCAGGTGAATGAAGGGGCTTTGGCACTACAATGGAATGATTGTTGAAATGGCAATCGATCATTGAAAGATTGTTCCACCATCAACCTACCTCTATCTAATTTGTATGGCCACCTTAGTGCCAGGAAAACTGGATTCAGAACATGGCATTCATAGAAATGTGTAGGCCCATACTATATCAAAGTGTGTCTCCAAGTTATGAAGGTGTGAAGAAGTAAGAACTTTATACTATAGCCAGACCAAGTCCTTGGAAAGAGGGAGGAAAGCCTTAATTGGCCTCACCCATGGTGGCAAGAACTTGAGAATAAAAATGGGGGCTTTGGTCCAAGGGTCAAAGAAAGAGTGGGGAGGGCGGAAGCATGTCACCCAACCCTTCTGTCCTGGCTTCATAACCACATACCTATTCTCAGATATTTGCTGTGAGGATCCTTCTATTCCATGCAAGTCACTGTTAGGTCCTTATTTCCAAAAACTAGTGCATGCAGAGAAAATGTAGAATTTTTTTTTAATCATATTTTAAATTAGTTAAAATAATTTATTTATTTCAACTGTACCATCTACAGACCTTGGGTTGACATATTTTAAGATGGGTGACATGAGATGACACGCTTTGAAAAAATAAAATAACAAGATTCCGCAATACTCCATCAGGAGATGTTTATGCAATATGTGTCCATATGTGGCCATCAAGTGGTTGGACTCTGAATTGCAGCCTGTTGAGGGTTTTGCTAGCATGTGGCAATAATATATTAAATTTGAATAGTGAAAAATTTGAGTTTTTAATTAAATTTGCCGAAAGTTAAGGGCGGACACATCTGTAAGTCTAGACGAAATCTGCATTATTTTTTTTTTAGCCACCGGAGCTTTTTTTTCTTTGCTTTAGAATCAATGTGGGATTTTTCTGTTACAGAAACCAGATCTGTTGTCACATTAAGATGTCTGTCTTCCGCGCCCCGGCACTGCACATTTTAATTTATCGTTTCATTGTTTTAATCATTGTTCTGTTTGAATCCACAACATAATATGAATATTATAATTCCACTATGACTGTAGAGAAATGCATATTACAGTCGCAGAAGTCATAAAATTCGGTTTTATGTCAAGAATTAATTTTCAGATATTCCCCTTCTACGCAGGTTCTGAGAAATTTGTGGGCATATGGTGACAGCACAAGTGACATATGGTCATTGTTATTTAGTTTTATTGCATTAAAATAATATAATTTAAAAGTTATTGGTGCATGTGAGCAAAACATATGTGCCGCAATGAGCGACAGTGCTCATTAAAGTACTTTTTATGTGCTTGTCGTGACTTTTTGTGTCTGCAGAGATCTTCACTTCCCGCTAGCTGAATTTGACACTATTGAAATTGATCGTCGTTTTATACAGAAAAGGAATTATAAAAAGATTACTTTAATATGGAGGAATGCGATGTGCAGTGTTAGCATTATCTTTGCTTGTTTAGCTTGGCAGAAGTCCTTACTGTGACTTGCATTAACGGTTAAGTCGGGGGTTATGGTGGGTGCCTTCGATCGCCGACAAGTCACTGTGCCTTGACCAGAGTACTTAGATACAGCATTAGGGCAGCAAACTGATGGTTGTCAGAGAGTTTAAAACTGATGACCTATCCTTAGGATAATTGGTGGGGGACCAACTCCCAGCACCCCTGCCAATTAGCTGTTTCAAGAGGTTGTGGAGCTCTGTTTAGCGCCACGGCTTTGTGTCCTAGGCGCAGCTCAGTCCCATTGAATGCGGCTGAGCTGCAATACCAAGAGCAGCCACTACCCAATGGATGACTCTGTGCTTGGTAAGCTGCAAGGAGGTCACGGGGCTCACTGGAGTGCTGTGGCCTCTTAAAACAGCTGATCAGCAGGGGTCCCGGGTGTTTGACCCCCTCCAATCAAATTTTGATTGCCTTTACTTAGGATAGGACATCAATTTCAGAGTCTTGGACAACCCCTTTAACTCTAGTCTAGGAGTTAAACCTTATTTAGTCATATCTTGTTGTAGGAAAATGGGTGACAACTAGAGATAAACAAATTTCTTAAAATATGATTCTGGTCTGATTTGGCCAAATCGGACAGCCGTTTCGATTTGAGTCCAAATAAATTTGACTGCAGTGCCTCAACTGCCTGGAAAAGTCTTTCTCTCTCTCTCTCTCTCTCTCTCTCACTCCCCCTCATCTCACAACACAACCAGTTTTTTTTTAACCAGAACTTTTTGGAAAATGTGAGTAACATTTCTGAATTATAGAATTGATGTACCCATTTTTTGTAACAACCAGAAATTAGTGGGCCCCATATACTTTTTAGATAAATTTTAACAACCACAATCATCTAAAGTTTAGGAGTAAATGGTATCTAGTAGTCTAGGTGGTATTAGAGGATGAGGAGAGTACTGTTTTCTTTGTCAGACACCTGGTTTGTTGCCCTACCAATATCATACATTTGATGTATTCCTAATGCCCCTCCCAAGAGGAACAGAAAACGTACTGTGCTCGAAAAATTGGGGGTACGTCCTTATGAGCCATCTATTTGGTGGACAACTGCAGCTTGTGCTTTTCTATGGTTGATATTGGCTTCCTTTTTTTAACAGATTAGTCCTGAGCCCCTGACAGAAGTAGTAGATGTTTTGCTCTGATGGTACCCTTTTGTCACGACCCCTGGTCATGGTCGTGACTCCTTGGGTGCCGCATGCTGTTGCCCGCGGTTTGGGAGTTCGTCAACCGCAGCTGGGGCACTTAGTTGTTTGCCTCAGGTGCGGTTGCCGCGGACAACAAGTGTGCGTGCGGTTGCCCTTGGCAACGTGTTTTATGTGCACTCCCTTTGTCGTTTTGTGGTGCACGAGGTTATGTATTATGTGCACTTCCCCTTATATGTGTGTTTTCCCTTCTGTGTGCTGGAAGGGTTAACTTCCTTCCCAGTGTGTGTGATGTCACTGGGTGTGGTTGATCGTTGGGTGGGGCCTCTTGGCCTATAAAGCCTCAGTCCCTGGCTGGGCTCAGTAGGTTGCTCTCAGCCATGCTGGCTGGAGCAGCCTCCTGTCTCCTCCATCTGCCTGGTGAGGACCATCCTTCTGGTCATAAAACCTGTGTTGGGAATTTCTATGTTTCTTGGTGTTATCTAGGTGTGTGTGGGGTTATCTTGTTAGTGCAGCTTATGGTTTCCTGGTTTCCCTTGTATGTCTGGTGTGTGCTGTGTCCTTTATGTTGCTGTGGACATCAGCACTTGTTCATGGGTTCCAGGTTTGTGTGTCTGTGGCAGGTAAGTGCAGGACTAGTCTCACTTACCTGTCATTTCCATATGTCTGTTGATGTTTCCCCTGTGTTGCTTGGCCGTTGAGACTCCTGCTCCCCCGTGCCTAGGAGGAGCAGGTCGTCTCACTCTGTCCCCTAGTACAGGGCCGACTTGAGGGCTCGTAGGGACTTTAAGGTTCCGGCGTATGAGTCCTCCTACCACCAAGGTCGGCTCATACAGATAGGAGACAGGGTCAGCGTTAGGGATGCAATAGGAGGTGACCTGCTCCCTAACTCTGTGGTCCCGGCCAAGGGGTAACCCTACCATCTCCTGGCACCGCACGGCTGGGGGTTTTCCCCACCGCCAGCCGTGACACCTTTATACCCAAGATGGCATCTATTATATTTCCAGTACAAGTTATCCGATTTGCTTTTCAGAAATCATGGAAAACTTGGTTCCAATTATGAATAACAAGCCATAATGGCAGATAAATTGGCTGTCACTTAGATATCCCAGATACAAATATAACAAAGAGGAGTCCTACTGCCACATAACCAGACACTAGTACAATAAATTACACATAGTAGGTCAGAGGACCTGTAAAAGACTTTACATTGGACCCAGGAGCTTCAAGTTATACCTCTGCATAGAAATACATAGGGGTCAGGTTCACGAGATATTATGGCTCTGTACAAGAGTAGAACCAAACTGTAATATAATGCCTGTATGGAACCATATTGTACAAAAGCAGATGCCTGAGGCATACTCTGGTCAAAAATTTGTAGCATGCTCCATCCAGTGTCATGTTATAGGAGTATTGTCTGTAAAATAATGCCATATAGAGCCACTATATGGCAGGAAATGGAGCCCTAGGAACTCTATACAGCATCAAAAGGCATATACCAGGGATGGCCAACCTGTGGCTCTCCAGCTGTTGCTAAACTACAACTCCCAGCATGCCCAGTCTACCTACAGCTATCAGCCTACAGCTGGGCATGGTGAGAGTTGTAGTTTTACAACAGCTGGAGAGCCGCAGGTTGGCCAGCCCTGGCATATACCATATGCCCTGGCATATACCATATGCCCTGGCATATAGCATAAACAAGTCCTGACAGAGTATTGGCAAGTTCGTTTTTTTAAGTGTTGAGACAAGAAGAAAGGTACTTAATGGGGCTGGGCCATCTCAGACATTGACAGCATATCGCTTGGATATGCCATCAATGTCATCTAAGCATGGGTCCCACCGTTGGGACCCACTGGTATCTCCAGAACGAGGTTCTTCGAGTGAAGGTGAGCATGCCTCACAATTCATCACTTTAGGAGTTCTGAAAAAAACTTAGCGAGCATGCTTGGCTGTTTTTGGAAGTTCCAAAGTGGTGAATGGAGACCACACTGCTCAAGCGCTGCCACCTCTCCCTTCACTGCTATGGGACTTCTGGAAATTTTTCGTCACTCTCATAGCAGTGAATAGAGAACATGCTGGACATGTGCGGCTGATCTCTATTCACTTTGGGGGTTCCATTCTGGAGATAGGAGAAGATCCCAGAGGTGGCACCCACACTTATCTGACATTAGCGGCATAGCCTAGCAATATGGCTATCATTGTCTAAGATTGGCCAACTCCTTTAAAGTGGTTGCATCACCTCAGACAATGGAGGCATATTGCTAGGATATGCCTCCATTGACTGATAGGTGCGGGTCCCACCGCTGGGACCTGCACCTATATCGAGAATGGAGCCCCGAAGGTGGTGGAGGGCGCACTGCACATGCGCAGCCTCCCTCCTTCCATTTTCTATGGGGCCACTAAAAATAGCTTAACACTGTCTCGGTTATTTCCGTCGGGCCCATAGAAGTGGATGGGAACGGTGGCCACTCATGCACTTTGCGCTACCATTCACTTCTATGGAGAGAGCGATTGGTGGTGGCCAGACTGGAGTCCTCAAGCCACCATTTTGCTGGACTCCGTTCCCGCTATAGGTACGAGTCCCAGTGATGGGACCTGCACCTATAAGACAATGGGGGCATATCCTAGCAATATGTCCCCATTGTCTGAGATGAGACAACCCTTTTAAGGACACATCCGTAATATGACTGTACAATTGAACTCCGTGTCTTGATCCAGTCCTAACTGGACACATTTTAAAAAAAAAATTTGCTTAAAATGTATGTAAAAATATATTTTTTAAAATGTATCATTTTATATTTTAGATGACAACGAATGTCAAAATGCCACCTACATCTGCGGAGATCATGCAAATTGCACCAACACGGTGGGCAGCTACTACTGCATGTGTCTACCAGGCTTCACTTCCAGCAGCGGTGCGGAGAGTTTTATGACCAATGATGGAACGTTCTGCCGAGGTAAGCGGCTATGTATTTTTCAAAAGTCTCCTACACATTTGTCCTTCGTAATCCATATTCCACCTGATCAATTATTAATCTTAATTAATACTATTATTAATATTATCCAATTCAATTTTATGGTCCAACCCGGGGAACAAACGAGCATAAAGGGAGCAATACATCAGACCGTACAACACTTCTGTTGTGCCAGCCTAGAGACATTGATATTCCGAGCAGCGTCTTTCCAGGTTTTTCATAAATTCAATACTTTTTTTGCATCAGTGTTGCGGCAAGTTTACACATGAAACGCGTTAGCAAGTGACACCATTGTATATTGCTAGGGGTTTTAATATTTTACAATTGAAGACTTTGAAGTGAGAACTTCCAGCACATCTGGAGGACAGATGGTATTCTTATTACATGATATGTTATATTTTGCTAATGCATTAAGATCTGCTCCTCTGAGTGTTGGCACGTCAATTCAATATTAACAGTTTTCACATCAAGAGGAAAAGACCAACCTTCATGTTTTATAAAACCAAGAACTTTCTAAATAACACCGCGTAACAATGATTTTGCTACCGAGAGAAAAAAAATAGATTTATATACTAAGATGAGCTCGCTGATTCCAAATATGAACTCGGAATTTGCCTGACACGTCTAGATTTTAAGTTATACATGCAAAGCCTGTTCAGTTATAATATTAATACATTATATTGGAGATATTCCAATGGAAATGTCCAGACCTGTCCGGACGCACTGATGTCAGCAGTAAGTATATAAGGCAAGCTGGACAGCTTTTGATAAAGTGATCTGTTATAGTGCTATCAGTTTTGAAACTTAAGATGTATGTGGCCAATACACTACTTATGATCAGTGCAACAATCTGACAAAGCGAGTGCGTCTTGCAGCTTGGGTTGCATTTGTGCTCGTAGTGCAGAACTTCCTTGGGAACAGACGAGCTGCAAACTATGCGGAATTAGTAGACAACCTGCTTACAGCATATGAACGACTTGGCTGCCAAATGTCATTGAAAGTGCATTTCTTAGATTCCCATCTTGACTTTTTCCTACCCAATTTGGAACAAGTAAGTGACGAACATGGAGAGCGGTTCCATAAAGACATTTCTACAATGGAGAACAGGTATCAAGGCCGCTGGAATCCCAACATGATGGGGGACTACTGCTGGTTTTTGCAACGGGAAAATATGACCGTTCACAAACGCAAAAGCAGATGCCTGAAGCACTTTTAGCAGTACTGGGCCTTGCAGAAGTAAGACTTTTAAACTGAAAAACAAGACTTTTAGAAATTTTGTTATTCCATTACATTTTCTCTTTTCAATAATTTTTATTGGGTTTTACAAATATACAATTTGTAAAATAGCAAAGTGCGGGATTCCAAACTATAGATATGCAATATCCTTGCCAGTGATTAGCATATGGAGACCCTATATAAGAAGTGGAACATCTCTACGCAAACTTTGATGTAGATCAGGCAATTGTTGGAGTAAAACTCGTTCTGTTCAAAATTATTCAATGCTTTCCAAGTGTTGAATACATTTAGGCATAGCAACATTTTGTGACGTGTTACAACAATTCTGACTTCAAATTTGTAATCCGCACACTTGATTTAGTATAGGACAAATGGTTTTTGCCCAGTAGGAGACAAAAAGTGTTTTTTTTGTTGCGTGGTGTAATTGACTGGTACTGGAAACATTCTGCATCCCAAATACCTCAGCAGTGAGATTATTGTTACTGGTATTTTTTATTTATAGTTTTTTTTGTTATGAAACAAAGTATTGAATAGGAATTTTGAACCGGGGGCTACAGATGTAACAGAGCTGAACGTTCACAAATAATTATGCACGTGTATCTTTCTATAGCACTGCATAGTGCAAGACACGAGCCGCGAAACACACAACTACAAACGCATCTAGTTCTGCAAAGCAAGTAAACTATCACATTATATAATTATGATGTAAATCTGTCCATGGGGACATTACATTGACAGGATTAGGGGAGGGACCAGGGGGTGTAGAACATGAGGGGTGAATGCAAAAGAAAAGTGCAGCAAGTAGGTAATTAACAGATAAATGCAGTAGATAGACAGACTGATAAATACGTAGATAGACAGACTGATAGGACTGTATTAGACTAGCAGGTGAGCAGCGTTCCTTCCCGACAATCGACTGCTTGTCAGTGAAGGAGACCATTGCTATTACATGCAGAGATCTCCTCCACAGTATGGGGAGGAGTGATCGCTAATACCATCGCTTGTTTCCATACTAAATCATTGTTTGCCAGCAGCAGAGCGTGATTAGACGGCACGATATGTCGCCGACAATCAATGATTTTTTGGTCTGCATAAAAGATGCAATTGCCTAATGAATGAGCCTTAGGCCCCATGCACACGGCCGTGTTTCACAGCCGTGTGCGGGCCGTGGAACCGCGGCCTGGATCCCTCCTGAGAGCAGGAGCGCACGGCGTCACTGGTTGCTATGACGCCGTGCGCTCCCTGCTGCCGGCACAGTACAGTAATACACTGGTATAGATCATACCAGTGTATTACTGTATTGCGGCGGCAGCAGGGAGCGCACGGCATCATAGCAACCAGTGACGCCGTGCGCTCCTGCTCTCAGGAGGGATCCAGGCCGCGGTGAAACACGGCCGTGTGCATGGGGCCTAAGATAGATAGATAGATAATAGATAGATATGAGAAAGATGATAAAACATGTTAGTCCATCTGTGACATCCCTTTCAGCAGCGTTGTCCTGGCCTTACATTTATGATCGCTGTCAGAAAGGTGCTTCCCAACCTCTCCGATACACATGCATACTCGGTCAACCGTGCAAGTGTTCAGAATGAGGAGAATCACTGCCACTTGTGCCAACACGTATCTCTTCAAGAGCAAAAGGATCAGTCATGTTGAAATTGTACATGCTCAATCCTTCTCTTCTCCGACGTCTGTCATTGGGAGAGTTTGGAGGGCCCCACAGACATCAGATGGGTCAGCTGGTCCTTCCAAAATTGATGAGTTCACCCTAACATTATTCTGATGTATATATCACCTTCATGGGCATACCTGATGTTGTACCCCTAAGTCCCATCCTGCATAGACGTCTCCCTTTTGCTCTCTGGGCTCTCAGGTGACTCTAAATCCCCAGAATAAAAAAGCAACAAAGTTCTGAAAATGCCTCTTCTGTAGACGGTGAAGGAGGTTAATACCACACAGAACTTTAGAACTTCTAGATGGTGGCAGAAAAATCGATAACAATACTTTGCAAATCATTTTATTGTTTCTCAATGGAGAAAACTGTTTAGATCCAATTCGGTGGCTGCACAATAGTTCACGCTCCTCAGGACAGGCCAGAAATGAGTTGGCCGAGAAAGCGGACGTGTCCAGGGATAAAGTATAATACTGACACATTAAAAAAATGAAATGGGAAATGAGGGAGCACATTACTAGAGGAGAGAACTCAACACGAGGGAACAGATTGCTGGAGAACTCTACAAAGCTGATCCCCACGTTGACACGCCGTAGAGCCCATTACATCTCCCCAAGGCTGGTATTACCAGGACTATTCTTCATCCCTCCACCCATAAATATCTTCATTAACTTCTCGGGCCGTCTGCTTTCTTATGAGCTCAGAGTGACTTCAATATCTGATTGCAGAGTGCACTTCATTCTCACAAGGCGAAATCAATACTTCATCGACGAGGGGAATGCACAGCACGTTTCGCTCTCTTTGCCGTCATGCAATTTTCCTCAGCTAAGACCAATGCTATAAGAGTGGAATGACAACATATTGCGGCAGTCGCTCTTCAGAAGATTGTTCCAGTGCAGCTGTGCTGAGTATGTCGCTCGGCGCAGTGAACATTAATTTTAATGTTATCACTAGAGAAGATAAAATCACTCAACATTTGAGTCGGGTTCGATTAGGATGAATCGGTTGTTCACAAATTTTAAAGTGGTTTTCACATCTCAGACAATGGGGGCATATCTCTAGGATATGCCCCCGTTGTCTGATAGGTATGGGTCCCACCTACACACCCCACCTACACTGAGAACGGAGCCCAGAAAGTTATGGAGGGCGCACTGCGCATGCGCAGCCGGCCTCCATTCATTTGTATGAGGCTGACGAAAATAGCAGAGCGCTGCTCGGCTATTTCCGTCGGCCCCATAGAAATGAATGGGAGCGGTTGGCCACGCAAGCCCATTCACTTGTATGGGGAGAGCGCTTGGCAGTGGCCGGACCCCAGAAAAAAAGGGGTCCTCCAGCCACCACCTTCCTCGATCAGTTCTCAGTGTAGGTGCAGGTCCCAGAGGTGGGTTGAGGACTCCAGTCCGGCCACCACCAAGCGCTCTCCCCATAGAAGTGAATAGGAGAGCACCGCGAATGACCGGCCACCGCTCCTATTCACTTCTATGGGCCTGACGAAAATAGCTGAGTGGTCGGCTATTTCCGACGGCCCCATAGAAAATGAATGGAGGGCGGCTGCACGTGCGTAGTGCGCCTTCCACCACTTTCAGAGCTCCGCTGGGACCTGTCAGGCAATGGGCATATACCCAAAATTTGCCCAAATCAAATGACCAAAAATTTGGATTCAGTTGCAATTCAAATTTTTACAAAATTTGTATTTTAAAATTTGCTCATCTCTATAACAAAGAAAACGTCACTTGGTCATTTCTTATATATGAAAAAATCTGTACTGAAGCACATTCTTTTATTCTAATCTACTTTCATGTTCTCTTTTACGTATCGTTTTTATTCTCTTTTCTATACATTATTATAGGACAACCATCTTGTGTATGGTGTGATCCTGTGATTCTTGTCTCCATGTGACTTTCTTTGTAATCCTACCCTTGTAGGATAAGGTGCTGACCACTGACCTTGCCCACAACATAGGCTGAAAAGTGACAGAAAGTGTTATCCTATTGTGGGTACAATGCAAAAACTTTGATATTTTGGAGTTTTTAAAAAACATGGAGATATGGGCAAGAAAAAATTACACAAGTGTCTGTGCCTGATCATCTACTTATATTAGGGACATTATTCATTGAACTACTACTACCATTTTTGTCATCACCATCAGTGCTGAGCAAAATAATCCGGACGAACTGGAATTCAATTCGAAATTCATGAATACTTGGATTTGCCGCGAAGCCGAATTTTCTCTGGTTGCGAATCGATTTTCCCTGAATGGTGGTAAAAAATATAAGAAAATGATATTTACCTCATGCGTTTGAGCTCTAAGAGCTGCCATCTTGATTGAAGATCTCACACAAAATCCTGTGCGCAGTGACGTATGACGTCACCATGCCGGACGATGTGATGACATCCTGAGGGGCTGCACATGATTTCGCACTAGATCTTTAATCAAGATGGCAGCTTTTTGTCATCAAATGGATGAGATGAGTATGATTTTATAAAAAAAAAAATTAATGTTACACTGTAATATCAATGTCAGATCAGCTATGAACGAGGCATCTGACGGGTACAAAGATGGGGAGGTAGCACAATCTCCGTTCCCTGTCATTGCACCCACTACTTACAAAGAAATGCACTTTGTGACAAAGCTAATTTTTTTGTAAAATTCGGCAAAGCAGCCAAATCGAATTTTTGAATACTTCACTCATCACTAATCACCACTAGAGTTGAGCGAACACCTGGATGTTCGGGTTCGAGAAGTTCGGCCGAACATCCCGGAAATGTTCGGGTTCGGGATCCGAACCCGATCCGAACTTCGTCCCGAACCCGAACCCCATTGAAGTCAATGGGGACCCGAACTTTTCGGCACTAAAAAGGCTGTAAAACAGCCCAGGAAAGAGCTAGAGGGCTGCAAAAGGCAGCAACATGTAGGTAAATCCCCTGCAAACAAATGTGGATAGGGAAATGAATTAAAATAAAAATTAAATAAATAAAAATTAACCAAAATCAATTGGAGAGAGGTTCCATAGCAGAGAATCTGGCTTCCCGTCACCCACCACTGGAACAGTCCATTCTCAGATATTTAGGCCCCGGCACCCAGGCAGAGGAGAGAGGTCCCGTAACAGAGAATCTGTCTTCATGTCAGCAGAGAATTAGTCTGCATGTCATAGCAGAGAATGAGGCTTCACGTCAGCCACCACTGCAACAGTCCATTGGCATATATTTAGGCCCAGCACACACACAGGCAGAGGAGAGAGGTCCCGTAACAGAGAATCTGGCTTCATGTCAGCAGAGAATCAGTCTGCATGTCATAGCAGAGAATCAGGCTTCACGTCAGCCACCACTGCAACAGTCCATTGTCATAAATTTAGGCCCAGCACCCAGGCAGAGGAGAGAGGTCCCGTAACAGAGAATCTGGCTTCATGTCAGCAGAGAATCAGTCTTCATATCATAGCAGAGAATCAGGCTTCACGTCACCCACCACTGTAAGAGTCAATTTTCATAAATTTAGGCCCAGAACCCAGGCAGAGGAGAAAGGTCCCGTAACAGACAATCTGGCTTCATGTCAGCAGAGAATCAGTCTTCATATCATAGCAGAGAATCAGGCTTCACGTCACCCACCACTGTAAGAGTCAATTTTCATAAATTTAGGCCCAGAACCCAGGCAGAGGAGAAAGGTCCCGTAACAGACAATCTGGCTTCATGTCAGCAGAGAATCAGTCTTCATATCATAGCAGAGAATCAGGCTTCACGTCACCCACCACTGTAAGAGTCAATTTTCATAAATTTAGGCCCAGAACCCAGGTAGAGGAGAAAGGTCCCGTAACAGACAATCTGGCTTCATGACAGCAGAGAATCAGTCTGCATGTCATAGCAGAGAATCAGGCTTCACGTCAGCCACCACTGCAACAGTCCATTGTCATAAATTTAGGCCCAGCACCCAGGCAGAGGAGAGAGGTCCCGTAACAGACAATCTGGCTTCATGTCAGCAGAGAATTAGTCTGCATGTCATAGCAGAGAATCAGGCTTCATGTCAGCCACCACTGCAACAGTCCATTGGCATATATTTAGGCCTAGCACACAGGCAGAGGAGAGGTTCATTCAACTTTGGGTAGCATCGCAATATAATGGTAAAATGAAAATAAAAATAGGATTGAATGAGGAAGTGCCCTGGAGTCCAATAATATATGGTTATGGGGAGGTAGTTAATGTCTAATCTGGACAAGGGACGGACAGGTCCTGTGGGATCCATGCCTGGTTCATTTTTATGAACGTCAGCTTGTCCACATTGGCTGTAGACAGGCGGCTGCGTTTGTCTGTAATGACGCCCCCTGCCGTGCTGAATACACGTTCAGACAAAACGCTGGCTGCCGGGCAGGCCAGCACCTCCAAGGCATAAAAGGCTAGCTCTGGCCACGTGGACAATTTAGAGACCCAGAAGTTGAATGGGGCCGAACCATCAGTCAGTACGTGGAGGGGTGTGCACACGTACTGTTCCACCATGTTAGTGAAATGTTGCCTCCTGCTAACACGTTGCGTATCAGGTGGTGGTGCAGTTAGCTGTGGCGTGTTGACAAAAGTTTTCCACATCTCTGCCATGCTAACCCTGCCCTCAGAGGAGCTGGCCGTGACACAGCTGCCTTGGCGACCTCTTGCTCCTCCTTTGCCTTGGCCTTGGGCTTCCACTTGTTCCCCTGTGACATTTGGGAATGCTCTCAGTAGCGCGTCTACCAACGTGCGCTTGTACTCGCGCATCTTCCTATCACGCTCCAGTGCAGGAAGTAAGGTGGGCACATTGTCTTTGTAGCGTGGATCCAGCAGGGTGGCAACCCAGTAGTCCGCACAGGTTAAAATGTGGGCAACTCTGCTGTCGTTGCGCAGGCACTGCAGCATGTAGTCGCTCATGTGTGCCAGGCTGCCCAGGGGTAAGGACAAGCTGTCCTCTGTGGGAGGCGTATCGTCATCGTCCTGCCTTTCCCCCCAGCCACGCACCAGTGATGGACCCGAGCTGCGTTGGGTGCCACCCCGCTGTGACCATGCTTCATCCTCATCCTCCTCCACCTCCTCCTCATCCTCGTCCTCCTCGTCCTCCAGTAGTGGGCCCTGGCTGGCCACATTTGTACCTGGCCTCTGCTGTTGCAAAAAACCTCCCTCTGAGTCACTTCGAAGAGACTGGCCTGAAAGTGCTAAAAATGACCCCTCTTCCTCATCCTCCTCCTCCTCCTCCTGGGCCACCTCCTGTTCCATCATCGCCCTAAGTGTTTTCTCAAGGAGACATAGAAGTGGTATTGTAACGCTGATAACGGTGTCATCGCCACTGGCCATGTTGGTGGAGTACTCGAAACAGCGCAACAGGGCACACAGGTCTCGCATGGAGGCCCAGTCATTGGTGGTGAAGTGGTGCTGTTCTGTAGTGCGACTGACCCGTGCGTGCTGCAGCTGAAACTCCACTATGGCCTGCTGCTGCTCGCACAGTCTGTCCAGCATGTGCAAGGTGGAGTTCCACCTGGTGGGCACGTCGCATATGAGGCGGTGAGCGGGAAGGCCGAAGTTACGCTGTAGCGCAGACAGGCGAGCAGCGGCAGGATGTGAACGCCGGAAGCGCGAACAGACGGCCCGCACTTTATGCAGCAGCTCTGACATGTCGGGGTAGTTGTGAATGAACTTCTGCACCACCAAATTCAGCACATGCGCCAAGCAAGGGATGTGCGTCAAATTGGCTAGTCCCAGAGCTGCAACGAGATTTCGCCCATTATCACACACCACCAGGCCGGGCTTGAGGCTCACCGGCAGCAACCACTCGTCGGTCTGTTGTTCAATACCCCGCCACAACTCCTGTGCGGTGTGGGGCCTGTCCCCCAAACATATGAGTTTCAGAATGGCCTGCTGACGTTTACCCCGGGCTGTGCTGAAGTTGGTGGTGAAGGTGTGTGGCTGACTGGATGAGCAGGTGGAAGAAGAGGAGGAGGAAGCCGAGAAGGAGGAGGTGGCAACAGGAGGCAAAGAATGTTGCCCTGCGATCCTTGGCGGCGGCAGGACGTGCGCCAAACAGCTCTCCGCCTGGGGCCCAGCTGCCACTACATTTACCCAGTGTGCAGTTAGGGAGATATAGCGTCCCTGGCCGTGCTTACTGGTCCACGTATCTGTGGTTAGGTGGACCTTGCTACAGATGGCGTTGCGCAGTGCACACTTGATTTTATCGGATACTTGGTTGTGCAGGGAAGGCACGGCTCTCTTGGAGAAGTAGTGCCGGCTGGGAACAACATACTGTGGGACAGCAAGCGACATGAGCTGTTTGAAGCTGTCTGTGTCCACCAGCCTAAATGACAGCATTTCATAGGCCAGTAGTTTAGAAATGCTGGCATTCAGGGCCAGGGATCGAGGGTGGCTAGGTGGGAATTTACGCTTTCTATCAAATGTTTGTGAGATGGAGAGCTGAACGCTGGCGTGTGACATGGTTGAGACGCTTGGTGACGGAGGTGGTGGTGGTGGTGTTGGTGGTACATCCCCTGTTTGCTGGGCGGCAGGTGCCAACGTTCCTCCAGAGGCGGAGGAAGAGGCCGAGGCGGCAGCAGCAGAATAGGCCGAGGCGGCAGCAGCAGAAGAGGTAGCAGGGGGAGCCTGAGTGACTTCCTTGGTTTTAAGGTGTTTACTCCACTGCAGTTCATGCTTTGCATGCAGGTGCCTGGTCATGCAGGTTGTGCTCAGGTTCAGAACGTTAATGCCTCGCTTCAGGCTCTGATGGCACAGCGTGCAAACCACTCGGGTCTTGTCGTCAGCACATTGTTTGAAGAAGTGCCATGCCAGGGAACTCCTTGAAGCTGCCTTTGGGGTGCTCGGTCCCAGATGGCGGCGGTCAGTAGCAGGCGGAGTCTCTTGGCGGCGGGTGTTCTGCTTTTGCCCACTGCTCCCTCTTTTGCTACGCTGTTGGCTCGGTCTCACCACTGCCTCTTCCTCCGAACTGTGAAAGTCAGTGGCACGACCTTCATTCCATGTGGGGTCTAGGACCTCATCGTCCCCTGCATCGTCTTCCACCCAGTCTTGATCCCTGACCTCCTGTTCAGTCTGCACACTGCAGAAAGACGCAGCAGTTGGCACCTGTGTTTCGTCATCATCAGAGACATGCTGAGGTGGTATTCCCATGTCCTCATCATCAGGAAACATAAGTGGTTGTGCGTCAGTGCATTCTATGTCTTTCACCGCTGGGGAAGGGCTAGGTGGATGCCCTTGGGAAACCCTGCCAGCGGAGTCTTCAAACAGCATAAGAGACTGCTGCATAACTTGAGGCTGAGACAGTTTCCCTGGTATGCATGGGGGTGATGTGACAGACTGATGGGGTTGGTTTTCAGGCGCCATCTGTGCGCTTTCTGCAGAAGACTGGGTGGGAGATAATGTGAACGTGCTGGATCCACTGTCGGCCACCCAATTGACTAATGCCTGTACCTGCTCAGGCCTTACCATCCTTAGAACGGCATTGGGCCCCACCATATATCGCTGTAAATTCTGGCGGCTACTGGGACCTGAGGTAGTTGGTACACTAGGACGTGTGGATGTGGCAGAACGGCCACGTCCTCTCCCAGCACCAGAGGGTCCACTAACACCACCACGACCATGTCCACGTCCGCGTCCCTTACTAGATGTTTTTCTCATTGTTATGGTTCACCACAACAACAAATATATTATTTGGCCCAATGTATTGTATTCAAATTCAGCGGGATATAAATTTGAGGCCTAGTATTTAGGCGCTGGGTGACCGGTATGGATTTAGTGACAGAATTAGACTTGGAAATGCACAGAAGCGTGTGTGTGAAGTTATTCTGAATGACCCAATGTGCACCTTGAATATTATATACCCTTTTTGGGATAGATTTCAAATAGCTCTGATATAGCAGGAACCACTAAATTATGAAATTGCTAAATTGGGAATTGTACTTCAACCCAGAACAAAAAATGTGCTTTGACGGGCACTAAATAACTTTCCCAGCTACAACAGGACAGCGGTAACGAGAGATTTAGAGGGATTTAAATTTGAGGCCTAGTATTTAGGCGCTGGGTCACCGGTATGGATTTAGTGACAGAATTAGACTTGGAAATGCACAGAAGCGTGTGTGTGAAGTTATTCTGAATGACCCTATGTGCACCTTCAATATTATATACCCTTTTAGGGATAGATTTCAAATAGCTCTGATATAGCAGAAACCACTAAATTATGAAATTGCTAAATTGGGAATTGTACTTCAACCCAGAACAAAAAATGTGCTTTGACGGACACTAAATATCTTGCCCAGCAACAACAGTACAGCGGTGGGTAACGAGAGATTTAGAGGGATTTAAATTTGAGGCCTAGTATTTAGGCGCTGGGTCACCGGTATGGATTTAGTGACAGAATTAGACTTGGAAATGCACAGAAGCGTGTGTGTGAAGTTATTCTGAATGACCCAATGTGCACCTTCAATATTATATACCCTTTTAGGGATAGATTTCAAATAGCTCTGATATAGCAGAAACCACTAAATTATGAAATTGCTAAATTGGGAATTGTACTTCAACCCAGAACAAAAAATGTGCTTTGACGGACACTAAATATCTTGCCCAGCAACAACAGTACAGCGGTAACGAGAGATTTAGAGGGATTTAAATTTGAGGCCTAGTATTTAGGCGCTGGGTGACAGGTATGGGTTTAGTGACAGAATTAGACTTGGAAATACACAGTAGCGGGTGTGTGTGAAGTTATTCTGAATGACCCAATGTGCACCTTCAATATTATATACCCTTTTAGGGATAGATTCCAAATAGCTCTGATATAGCAGGAACCACTAAATTATGAAATTGCTAAATTGGGAATTGTACTTCAACCCAGAACAAAAAATGTGCTTTGACGGACACTAAATATCTTGCCCAGCAACAACAGTACAGCGGTAACGAGAGATTTAGAGGGATTTAAATTTGAGGCCTAGTATTTAGGCGCTGGGTGACAGGTATGGGTTTAGTGACAGAATTAGACTTGGAAATACACAGTAGCGGGTGTGTGTGAAGTTATTCTGAATGACCCAATGTGCACCTTCAATATTATATACCCTTTTTGGGATAGATTTCAAATAGCTCTGATATAGCAGGAACCACTAAATTATGAAATTGCTAAATTGGGAATTGTATTTCAACCCAGAACAAGAAATGTGCTTGAACGGACACTAAATAACTCGCCCAGCTACAGCACTAGGGACAGATTTAGCTGGATATAAATTTGAGGCCTAGTATTTAGGCGCTGGGTGACCGGTATGGATTTAGTGACAGAATTAGACTGGGATATGGCCAAAAAATAAACAGACTATTGCTGGTTAAATGCACTTGGTGTGACAGCTTCACCCTGATGTAGGCTTTAGCCAAAAAACAACCACACCATTGAGGGTTAAATGCACTTGGTGACAGGCGCAGCTTGCCCCTGATTTTGTATATGGCCAAAAAATGAACAGACTATTGCTGGTTAAATGCACTTGGTGTGACAGCTTCACCCTGATGTAGGCTTTAGCCAAAAAACAACCACACCATTGAGGGTTAAATGCACTTGGTGACAGGCGCAGCTTGCCCCTGATTTTGTATATGGCCAAAAAATGAACAGACTATTGCTGGTTAAATGCACTTGGTGTCACAGCTTCACCCTGATGTAGGCTTTAGCCAAAAAACAACCACACCATTGAGGGTTAAATGCACTTGGTGACAGGCGCAGCTTGCCCCTGATTTTGTATATGGCCAAAAAATGAACAGACTATTGCTGGTTAAATGCACTTGGTGTGACAGCTTCACCCTGATGTAGGCTTTAGCCAAAAAACAACCACACCATTGAGGGTTAAATGCACTTGGTCGCAGCTTGTGCTGGCGCACCACAAGACACAAAATGGCCGCCGATCACCCCAGAAAAATGAGACTGACAAACGGTCTGTGCAGCCTAAAAACAGTGAGCAATTGAGGATCAGCAGCTCAATGATCCACAGCTGCAGATCGATCAGTTAATCAAGTCCTTTGGAGGAGTTAATCTGCCTAATCTCGCCCTACTGTCGCAGCCGCAACCTCTCCCTACGCTAATCAGAGCAGAGTGACGGGCGGCGCTATGTGACTCCAGCTTAAATAGAGGCTGGGTCACATGGTGCTCTGGCCAATCACAGCCATGCCAATAGTAGGCATGGCTGTGATGGCCTCTTGGGGCAAGTAGTATGACGCTTGTTGATTGGCTGCTTTGCAGCCTTTCAAAAAGCGCCAAGAAAGCGTCACAAAAGCGCCAAGAAAGCGACGAACACCGAACCCGAACCCGGACTTTTACGAAAATGTCCGGGTTCGGGTCCGTGTCACGGACACCCCAAAATTCGGTACGAACCCGAACTATACAGTTCGAGTTCGCTCATCCCTAATCACCACCTCTCCCCCGATCCTTGCACTGCGTGCAGCTGCATGGCTGCTTCTTATTTGTTTATCAGCTTCTGCTATAGATGCTGCACTGCCCTCTCACTCCTTGACTGAGCTTAGGTTCCTAGCTTACTAGTTTAACCAATAAAGGTGTGCTCTTCTGATTTTCTGCCCATGTACCGAGCTTTTGTCGGTTAACCGACTCTGATATTCCTCTGCCTGCCCTGACCTTGGCCTGTCTACTGTTCTCATCCTTTTCCACCTGCCTTGACCTCGAATTATTTTCAAGGAATTGCACAAACTCTGCCTGCCCTGTCCTCTGCCTTTTTGCCAACTACGTGTATTGTCTGACCCATTGGTGCTTTGCATCAGTTTCTCTGACTCACATGGTTCAGCTGCCAACTACATCAGGACTATTCCAAGAGGTAATGGCCTGGTGAGTCCCAGCAGCGAAGGCCAGATCCCGTTATAGGGTTTAAACTGTGAAAACCGGGAAAACGCCCTTAAGACTAACCCAATGTCAAACTGATTAGTTGCTACAAGTTTTATATAAAATCTATTTGACATAGAAATGTTAGCAATTCAGTGACCAATTCAGCTCTGCTATGTCAGAATGTGAATATTTTACCATTTCTACTATAGGATTGGAACAAATAAGTACAGAGAGCACGCTTCAGTCCATCAAAAATCTGAAATGATGCAGACTGTTATTTTTGCTACTCGGGCGTTTTAACGGAGCAGAGCTGAAAAATATGAATAAACAGTCAGTGTTAATGGGGGTTTAACTGCACGGCTCGATTCATTGTAATTCCCTATGACACATTGTATAGAGAACTTCCTGTTAAAGGAAGCCCCCAAATTATTGACATTCCTTTAGAGAAATCTAAAAATATTCCTTGTTTAATTTTACACCGTGTATTTCTAGTAAATATAAGAAAAGAATCGCATTGTACCTGACGAGGTCAAGGTTGGAATATTGTGAGAATACTTTCTGTCAGACCACTTTCAAACCCCTTTTTTTCCGAAAGTTTTTCGATTTTTTTCTTTCTAAAAGCATAAAGTACATTGTGATAATACAACATGTTCTCGAATAGCACGGTAATAGTACGTCACAAGCCTAAGGCTCTCTTCACACTAATGTCTAATTTCAGTTTTTCATGAAATGGATGGTAATAGCTTTGTACTCTTTGGCTCCATTTCTCTATTGACTTCAGTGGTAAAAAATTATGAAATGTTAGGTTTCCTATTTTTTAATGGGTAGAACATTGAAGACGGTTACTCTTGTCTGCCCCTCCCACTCTAGTAATGAAACGGAGTCTTAACCCTTTCCTGACAGCATAACTTGTTTTTATTTTTTTCCGTTCAAGCAGCCATATGCGGGCTTGTGTTTTGCAGGACAAGTTGCACTTTCTAAAGGCATCATTTAATATTACATACAATGTAGTGGTAATTTCCAAATGGGGTAGAATTAGAAAAAAATGCCATTCTGCCACAGTTTTATAGTCTTCGTTTTTACCGTTTTCCTATATGACAAAATTAATGTTACCTTTATTCCCTGGGTCAGTATATTCACAGTGATATAACATTTTTATAGTTTTTTAACTTTTAGTTTTAATACTAAATAAACATTTCTTTGCATCACCATATTCTAACCCCCATAACTTTTCATATTTACGTCTACGGAGTACTGTAAGGGCTCATTTCTTACCAGGCAATCTGTAGTTTTTATTTATACCATCTTGATCACTTTCTATTACATTTTTGGGGGGAGGTGAAGTGATGAAAAAATTGTGAATTGACAACTTAGATTTTTTTTATTTTATTACAGGGTTCACTATATGGTATTAATACTTTTAAGAGGTTGGGCATTTTAGGATGTGGCAATTCCAATTATATATTTTTTATTATTTTAACTTTTAATATGGTTAAAGAGAGATTTAGATTTTTATATATTTTTTTTATATTTTTCAAAAATGTTTTTAAACTTTTTTCTTCACTTTTGAAAAGTCCCCCTAGAGGACTTTAACATACAGTTATCTGATCACCTCTCCTATAGACTGCAATGAATTACCATTGTAGCCTATGGGAGATTCACTAGGTCCCTTTGAGGCCCTGCCTGTGTGCCATAGGAACTGTGGCAGGCCTTGGATCCTTCAGAAGGCCCAAGGCTGCTATTGCAGCTGAACTGCTCCTTCAATCTCACAACACTCTGGGGAAAAGACTCCTCAGATGATGTGGTCACAATAAATATCAGCATTTAAAGGGTTAAATGTCTGTGATCGGCGTTATCTCCAGTCACAGACTTTGTTGTGTAAAAAAGCTGAAACTTGGGGGCTATGTTGCATGATCAGCTTCTGAGTGGGAGCCATCTTTAAAGCCTGACATCCACCGTACATATATGGTGGATGTTGGGAAAGGGTTAACGGGGCTTTCCAGGAGTAAAATAATGATGACATTTTCATAGGATATCTGATCGGTGGGGTTCTGACCCAGAGCACTTTCGCTGGTTGGCTGTTTGAAGAGACCTCAGTGCTCTAGTGCACAGCATACCAAGAACAGCGCTATTCATTGGATAGTGGCTGTTCTTGGTACTGCAGCCCAGGCAGAACTTCCTAGAGCTAGGGGTAGAGCCAGTCCACACCTAACATCCTACAAGGGCTGAGCCAGGATTGTTAACCCTGGCTGTACCACCCATGCACAGCTATGCTGGATGCACATTACATTACAATACAATATATTAAATAAAAAAACATTTGTACATACCTGAGGTATTGCAACAGCATCTATCTCCCCATTTAGACAACTTGCACACTCAGTCAAGCATGCATGTGTATGGTTTGGGATCAGGAATAAAAATCTGTCGGCCAAAGCTATGTAAATTGCATGGAGAGCCTTGGGCCCCTTTCACACGGGCGAGAATTCTGCGCAGGTGCAATGCGTGAGGTGAACACATTGCACCCGCACTGAATCCGGACCCATTCACTTCAATGGGGCTGTGCACATGAGCAGTGATTTTCACTCATCACTTCTGCTTTGCGTGAAAATCGTAGCATGCTCCATATTGTGTGTTTTTCATGTAACGCAGGCCCCATAGAAGTGAATGGAGCTGCTTGAAAATCACAAGCATCCGCAAGCAAGTGCAGATGCGGTGCGATTTTCACGCATGGTTGCTAGGAGACGATCGGGATGGGGACCCGATCTTTATGGTTATAAGGGAAAATAATAGCATTCTTAATACAGAATGCTAAGTAAATTAGGGTTGGAGGGGTTAAAAAAATAAATAATAATAATTAAACTCACCTCATCCACTTGTTCGCGCACCCCGGCTTGTCTTCTTTCTTCTTCTTGGAGGACCTGGGAGAAAAGGACCTTTGGTGACGTCGTGATGGACCATGTGATGAGCGCAGCGATGTCACTAAAGGTCCTTTTCTCCTAGGTCCTCAAAGAAGAAGAAAGAAGACGAGCTGGTGGATGAGGTGAGCTTAATTTTTATTTTTTAACCCCTCCATCCCTAATTTTCTATGCTGTATTCAGAATGCTATTATTTTCCCTTATAACCATGTTATAAGGGAAAATAATAAAATCTACACAACACCGATCCCAAACCCGAACTTCTGTGAAGAAGTCCGGGTTCGGGTCTGGGTACCAAACATGCCGATTTTTCTCAAGCACGTGCAAAATGTATTAAAATGCTTTGCACCCGCAATGCACCCGCATTTTGTCCGGCCCTCACACCCGATGCCCGTGTGAAAGAGACCTTAGTAATTAACATAATGGAAGAAATGCGTGTGGAGTACTTATAACATTTCCTACCTTCCAGCCCTTTACTGTATATCGCTCCAGATCCACTTCTCCTCCAGACATATTGTCATGATGTATCCTGGCAGCTCCAATAAACCTCAGCCATTTTTCCTCTCATTATTAAACCCATCCATCTCCATATTTTACGTGAGCGTCTATTTGTTTGCGATTTATCATCCAGCTCGGTCTACAATTATGCACCAATAACCCGATGTGACAACTCGTAAGAAAAACTTCCTACTTAGCCTAAGTTATGGATTTTCCTATTTTAATTACAAACATGAGTAAGTAGAGACATCTTTTCAGGTAATTTATGAAGGAAGTATATAGGTGTCAGCAGCTGAATTCAGAGATATCTAAAAAATGTTTCATTCTCCTCCTTATCCTCTTGAAACAGAATATTGTGATGCGGGAAACGTTTAATTGTTTCGTATTTTTTTATTTCTAATCTATGCCTCATTGAGGGAGAGGGAGAAAGGCGAAATTACCTTGTGGATGATGCTTTTTTAAAAATTTATGGTAATTTTATAAAATTGTAATTCTGGGTCTTTACTGCATGGACTTACACGGGGAGTTTGTGGGGCGTATAGTCTGTAAATATGTCATTAAACTCCGATTTGACATGGTATTTGCAGATATAGATGAATGCAGCGGTAACAAGTGTGGCGACCACGCTCGGTGCGAAAATACCGCTGGAGGGTACAATTGCACATGTCTGAAAGGTTATCACTCGTCCTCAGGAAGCATGTACTTTAAAGCAAATGATGGGACTTACTGTCAAGGTAAGTGCTGGAAATACGAATCTATCTTTTTGTGTCCTTTAATTACTACATCAGCTTTACAAAAGGAAGTATTTTCCTGCAGGTTGTATTCAAGATAATTACATTTAGAAAGTATAATAGGTAACAAAGAGGTATTATTGCACTTCTCGAAATAGTTTTAATTGTGTCCATAGTAGGGAGAAAAAATTATATCAAAAAGTAAAAGAAGCTGACATGGACTGAATTCAAATATTTTTGACATTTTTTTTTTTAAGGAAAGTTGTGTTACAGGCCAAGTTGAGCTAGAAGTTCTACTTTTCTTTTAGCCTAATATTGAGATCGTAGACGCTACATTTTAGTTGTCTTATCTTGCAGGTTGCTGTGAGATTGGTTGATCCTGGAGAGTCATATGCATGAAGCATGTGGAGAGGCACACGGGAGTTTCTGTAGCTCCACGTACCACTTTATGGGGCTTCCGTATAGCATTGAATTACAAAAAATATTCTCCACTTGAAGTAATGTATTTAGGGGAGAATACCACTAGCATTAGGTCAAGCATGCCACAATTATTTTATTTCAGATTCATAAGGCAAAATGTTTTGGGGAACTTGACAGAGGCGCTTTTATATCTTAAAGAGGTTGTCCCATATGGGAAATTTGCCAAAGGATATGCCATAAGTGTCAGATAGGTCTGGGTCACGCCTCTGGGACAAACTCCTATCTCCGTAATGGGGCCACCCTCATTCCACCACAATGGGACTTCCAAAAATAGTGAAGCGCTAGCTCATTTATTTTCAGACCTCTCATAGTGGTGAATGTGCAGCAAGTGCAGTCCTCAGGGAAGAGGCACGCTGGCAGGACAGAGGTGATGAGAGTGGCAGTGGTGCCGATGAGGGTGGTTGTAATCCTCACGGTGGTGAGTCCTACCCCAACTCTTCCCTAGGCCACTATTGCAGTGGCTGAAGGGCTGCACGCTTTCTTCCCCAATGGGGCTCTCCCTAGGCTTTGGGAGCTCCTGCCTGCTGGTAGCTGGGGTACCCTTGATGGTGGGTGGATACGTAGCAGGGGTGCAAGGCAGGAGGACAGTGAAAGGGCTGGCGGATGGTGAAATGATAATGTCCAGGCAAACAACAGTTTACTTGGAGATGGTGGGTGGAACAGTACAAATATAAATAGTAGGTACAGTTCTCAAGCATATCACACAACAGATGTTATGGGGGTAGGCAGTACGATGATCCCCTCCAAGACTAAATACATAATGCAATATTCCCAGTTGGACGAAAGCATGCAATTCCTTCCACCATATTTCTGCAGTACCCAATGGCGGGGTGCAGTCCTAGATCAGTTGGTCAGTGGTGTTGCGGGGACCAGAAGCTTTATAACCCAAACCCCATGCAGTAAAGTCCAAAGCCATAAACTGTAAAGTCCAAAGCCTTTATTGACTTTCTTATCCACGCACTGTAGAAAATACAGTACTTCTCTGATTTAGAGGTTATTCCTTAGCACAGTTGCATTTCTGGCAGCTTTAAATTTCCCTGGTAAAGAATTCTTAATTTAGCTTCATCTTGACTGGATTACACAGCAGCAACTATATGCATGTCTTCTCTTTTGGCTTACTTGCCAACAAGTCCTTAGCCAGAAAAAAGTGGGACCAGCCCACTATCTGGCAACTTAAGAGGCTCTGTCTGTATCCTAAGGCCGAATGCACACGGCCGTGTTTCACGAGAGCAGGAGCGCACGGCATCACTGCCGCCACAGTACAGTAATACATTGGTATGATCTATACTCTCAGCAGGAATCCAGCCCGTGTTACCACGGACCGCTCACGGGCGTGTGCATTCGGCCTAAATTGCACAGATTTCTGTGTTTTATTCATATGCAAATGAGCAAGTTCAAGCACCAAGAGGTGGGGCTGAGTCATTTGAGCACTGCTTTGTAACACCCTCTGTGGTCTGTACACTCCCCCCTCCCCTTGATTGACGGGGCTAGACATCAGCATGCTGAGGACAGAGCTGTGTCCTAGCATCTACTTATATACATACATACACTATGTACTATAGCTTAAAACAGAGGCGTCACTAGGCACCGAGATTCAGTGCTTAGACCCCGAATTACAAGCATTTGGCCCCCAACCTCTGGCCAGCACTTTCTCCATGGCTCTGCAGTGAGACACCAGTGTGGGCAGCTCCCTATGAGTTTAGGATGAGGCACAATAAACATATAACTAGCAGCTCTATTTAATGCCAGTCTAAAGTGTAGGGAAAGGAGCCAGCAGCCCCGCACTGGTGGCTCAGTATGAGTCTGACCAGGCCTAGCAGCTGAGCACCGCATACCAGACAGGACAAGCAGATTACAGAGCTGCTGTGTCCTGTCCTCACCAGTGCTGGTAGCAGTAAAAAGGGTGTGAACTGCCTCTTTTAGCCCAGAAGCAACCAGTGCCAGTGTGAAGCAGCACAGAGAAGTGCAAGTAATGCAGGGAAGCTACATTTAGGTCCACTTTCATCCATGTCTGTTGGGCCCATCAGTGTGTTACACCATAAACCGCTTCTAGGAGCTGTGTATATATACTGTATACTGTGGGTGGAGGAGCTGTGCATATATATACTGTATACTGTTAGTGGATGAGCTGTGCATATACTGTATACTGTGGGTGGATGAGCAATGCATATATATACTGTATACTGTGGGTGGAGAAGAGTGCATATAGACTGTGGGTGGAGGAGCTCAGTTTTAAGGGGAGGGGTAGACATACAGTTGCAAGAAAAAGTATGTGAACCCTTTAGAATGATATGGATTTCTGCACAAATTGGTCATAAAATGTGATCTGATCATCATCTAAGTCACAACAATAGACAATCACAGTCTGCTTAACCTAATAACACACAAAGAGTTAAATGTTACCATGTTTTTATTGAACACACCATGTAAACATTCACAGTGCAGGTGGAAAAGTATGTGAACCCCTAGAATAATGACATCTCCAAGAGCTAATTGGAGTGAGGTGTCAGCCAACTGGGGTCCAATCAATGAGATGAGATTGGAGGTGTTGGTTACAGCTGCCCTGCCCTATAAAAAACACACACCAGTTCTGGGTTTGCTTTTCACAAGAAGCATTGCCTGATGTGAATGATGCCTCGCACAAAAGAGCTCTCAGAAGACCTACAATTAAGAATTGTTGACTTGCATAATGCTGGAAAGGGTTATAAAAGTATCTCCAAAAGCCTTGCTGTTCATCAGTCCACGGTAAGACAAATTGTCTATAAATGGAGAAAGTCCAGCACTGCTGCTACTCTCCCTAGGAGCGGCCGTCCTGTAAAGATGACTGCAAGAGCACAGCGCAGACTGCTCAATGAGGTGAAGAAGAATCCTAGAGTGTCAGCTAAAGACTTACAAAAGTCTCTGGCATATGCTAACATCCCTGTTAGCGAATCTACGATACGTAAAACACTAAACAAGAATGTATTTCATGGGAGGATACCACAGAGTAAGCCACTGCTGTCCAAAAAAAACATTGCTCTATGTTTACAGTTTGTACAAGAGCACCTGGATGTTCCTCAGCAGTACTGGCAAAATATTCAGTGGACAGATGAAACTAAAGTTGAGTTGTTTGGAAGAAACACACAACATTATGTGTGGAGAAAAAGAGGCACAGCACACCAACATCAAAACCTCATCCCAACTGTGAAGTATGGTGGTGGGGGCATCATGGTTTGGGGCTGCTTTGCTGCGTCAGGGCCTGGACAGATTGCTATCATCGAAGGAAAAATGAATTCCCAAATTTATCAAGACATTTTGCAGGAGTACCTAAGGCCATCTGTCCACCAGCTGAAGCTCAACAGAAGATGGGTGTTGCAACAGGACAATGACCCAAAGCATAAAAGTAAATCAACAACAGAATGGCTTAAACAGAAGAAAATACGTCTTCTGGAGCGGCCCAGTCAGAGTCCTGACCTCAACCCGATTGAGATGCTGTGGCATGACCTCAAGAAAGCGATTCACACCAGACATCCCAAGACTATTGCTGAACTGAAACAGTTCTGTAAAGAGGAATGGTGAAGAATTACTCCTGACCGTTGTGCACGTCTGATCTGCAACTGCAGGAAACGTTTGGCTGAAGTTATTGCTGCCAAAGGAGGTTCAACCAGTTATTAAATCCAAGGGTTCACATACTTTTTCCACCTGCACTGTGAATGTTTACATGGTGTGTTCAATAAAAACATGGTGACATTTAACTCTTTGTGTGTTATTAGTTTAAGCAGACTGTGATTGTCTATTGTTGTGACTTAGATGAAGATCAGATCACATTTTATGACCAATTTGTGCAGAAATCCATATCATTCCAAAGGGTTCACATACTTTTTCTTGCAACTGTATGCCTTGGGCTCGTGCCCCTGATGTTCTAGGGCACTAGCAACACCCCTGGCTTAAACACATTTGAAATATCCTGAGAAAGCTAATATACATATCACTGCTTTATTCACAGGCGCAATATATGATTATAAAGACACCATATTATGTGTTATCCTTCTTAGCATAGAAAAAAACATTCTTATTCTCTTTGTGGAAAGGCTATAGCTGAGTGCTAAGTGCACAGCCTTGTATATAGATATGCTATGTTCAAGTCCCAGGACGGACTTAAATAAAAAAAATTCTCTCTGTAATAAAAGGCTATAATATAATAAATAAAAAATAATATATAATGATTTATTGTAGGGGACAGACAAAAGAAAGGTATCATTTTAATCAGCACGATGGTTTTAATAGGGTTGATCATGCTGGCAGAGACTTTTAAGGTTGCCATTTAACTATGTATTTCCCATATATTGCCTTTTTGAGATTATAAAGTGCATATAATACAGCCACATGAATCATTTGTGCCGCTGAAAATGCATATTTACCATACAGTAACTCTCTTAGCAAGAAACCAAACTACATTAGAGCATTAACTCTTTAGCAGTGAACCATTTGATACTTTAGCAGTGAACCACTGGGTTACTGCAAATGGATGGGTTGGGATTGTGCTCACTTAACGATTTTCAGAAGTCCCATGGCAGTAAACGGAGAGATTGCTGTACATGTGTGATGGTATGCTCTTCTTCAATTCCGTGATCCCTGTTCTGGTGATAAGGGGTCCAAAAGGGGGACCCGCAGCTGACATTTATGGCATATCCTAGTGATGTGCCATCAAGGTGATGAAATTAAAGACATATTCTAGGGCAAACAAACCAAATCTAAATTAATCACTGCCCACAGGATTTACCAACCTCGCCTCCCTATTTTTGTTGTTGCCACCATTTTTTTTTTCCATTGGTAAGCCAAGCTATTAATAGTGGTCTGTAAAAAAGCTCTTTCGAGTCCATGACTAAATTATTTTGAGGGCGACCACTCATAGATTAGTTAACTTAAATTAATCTAAGAAAACAAATGTCGAATTCAATGCTTTCAAAAATGATGCATCTTGTAATACCACACACAACCACTTGGTGTGCTGTAAAGGCAACATCAGCAAGCAAAAAGCACATTAGAATCCAGCACTCTAAAGCACCACCTAGTGGCAAACAAGTGAATTATCGTACACTCTTTAATGCACCAATTAACACAAGTTTAATGCATCAGAAACTAGATAATATATGCCTTAGATTTAAATAACAATGTAAAGCATGCTACATCTTGAAAGTCTTTTCTAATTCCATTCCATTAGGTATTTTGCCTTTGTTCATTTTCACATGCATTAATGTAAAAGCTGTGAAATCCATAGTACTTAATTATACACCATTACTGAATTCTGTATTCATGGGTTATTCTTCCATGTTTTTTTTTTCTTATAGAAAATGTCAAGATTAAGTGTCATCTGGATGATCAGTGCATCTCCACAAACATTAATCAAACAATTAGCAAGGTAAGTACGTCTGAGGACATTTTCTTCTCATGCTCCAGCTTGTCTTCTAATCTCTATATATGATGATGTCATACATGTCTCTGATCTATCAACACCAGGGATCAGCAACCTGCTGCAAAACTACAACTCCCAGCACGCACACTTGCTCAGCTGTTCTTGTAACTCCCATAAAAGTGAAAGGAGGATTCTGGGAATAGTAGTTTCAGAACAGCTGGAATGCTGGAGGTTGTTGTCTACACTAATAACACATATACATAAATGAGGAGAGGATCCCTAATTTTCTGCACCCTATTATCCAAAGCAGAGAATGGCTACAAAGAGCATTTCTGGCCCTGGAGGACTTAGTACATCCGTGTGTTATATCGACCAGTGTTCCTCAACTCCAGTCCTCAGGGTCCACCTACCGGCCATGATTTGAGAATATCCCACAGAATAAAGACCTGTGGTAAGTCCTGATGCACTGACACGAATTATATCACCTGCTCAATACTAAGGAAATCCTGAACACATGACCGGCAGGTGGTCCCTGAGGACTGGAGTTGAGGAACCCTGATATAGACACTTGTAATGCTTCATTTCTCCTGCGGTGGTGCTGCAGGGAAAGTGAACACTTGCTAGTGATTTCCCCCACAGATTACAGCTGATCACTGCGATCACAACTGGGATCTGCCTAATCCTTCTAACAAATATGGAAGCCTCAAAGCTGATAACCCTTTTTGAGACAATAGCTGTCCAGACACCTATTTCAAATGAAGGGTGGTCAAACCCACCAATTTAAACTGGACCAGATGACCATCGGAAACTGTACTGGGGAAAGAGGAACAACAACGGGAATGATTAAGAAAGTTAGGTTTTCCCTGTGTACTGACAGAGACATTGTGGGGCTGTAATAAAGTTGCAAGTTTTGGCACAAGTCTTGTTGTGTACCGTTTGCACCTTTCTCTCCACTTTTTGTTAAGTGGGTGTGGTTAGCTATGTAAATTAGTTTAACTCAAGATTTATCGCTGCAAACTTTCTACAGCAGAGGGTGGATTAGGACTTTCTAAGCAAAAGTTTTAAGGTTGAACATGCATCAGATCAAACCGATGTGCTCCATTTAAAAAATTTGGTGCAACTTTCGCCAACGCAAACTCAATGCAAAAATGACTTTAAAAAAATCCCCTCATTAAAAAATCCTCCATTGTGTAGCAAATTGAGTATAGCTTTATTATTAACCCCTTATGGATGCAGGCATCTTCTCTCAATTTTATACAATTTTGTGTCCAGGATGTTAAGAAACTTGTGTAAGAAATAGTATTAAAAAAAAAATACAATACAATACCAAATAAATACCCGGCTGGTTTAATGTACAGCATATCATTCATGGGACCACTGCTGCCAATCAGTACTGCAAGAATTGCTGATGAGACCAGTGATTGGCAGCAGCAGTCATGTGTTTGATGTATGTTGGCTGCATGACCACAGCAGGAGAGCTGTTGCGTTGAGGGTTTAACAGGTATAGTTTATTTTTGTATTTATGACATCCTGTACACATCATGTCACCTCTACAGCCAATCACTGTCCTCAGCAGTCCCCTATACTGCTAAACCAGTGACCGGCTGCACTGGTGACAAGGTGTGCATGGAACATCACTACTGCAGCCAGGAAGACGATGTTAGGGCTGCAGGATCCGAGCGCGGGGCTGGAAGCAGCATTGAAGAAAGTGGTAAGTAATTGTGAGTTACTTTTTGCCCTGCTCCTGGGAAAATATTAATTTAAAAGGGTTTTCCGGGAGTACAATATAATTAATGACCCGTCCTCAGAATTTGTCATCAATTTCTGATTGGTGGGGGTCCGACTCCCCACAACCCACACTGTTTAGCTGTTGGAAGAGGCAGCGGAACTCAGGTGAGCGCTGAGGCCTCCTCACAGCATACAAACCACAGCACCATACATTATCTAGTGGCTGTGCTTGGTATTGCAAGCCAGATCCATTCATGTGAATGGGACTGAACTGCACATAGACCATGTGACCAATGAACGGGCGCTCAAGGGAGCTGATCACAGGGGTTGCTGGAGTCGGACCACCACTAATCAGATATTGATGACCTATTTTTATTATAGGTCATCAATATTGCACTCCCGCAAAATCCCTTTAACTTGGACAACCCCTTTCTCAAACTCCCAAACAACCTCTTTAAATATTGATATTATTTTTTTCTTTTATAATATCAGAATGTGTTAAATATAAAATATAAATTTTGCAAATTATTATGACTATGCAGATACCTAAAATATGTCTTTTTTTGTGTCTGAATTTTTTTTCATATTTTTTTTTGTCCCACAAGGGTCTTTAATTTCTATTTATCATGCTTTTTGAACTGTAATGTATTGAAATATATGTGTATTGTCTGTTATATCTTAAACGGGGAGGATCTGAATTTGTTAATCCATGAAATAGAAAGTTTTGTATAGCCACTAAGTTATTCAATAAAGCGCCAACTGAAATTGCTGAATTGGTCGCACATGCTCATCCATTAACTGCTACCAGCCCTATCTACTGTTAGAAGCTGTGGCAGTTACAGGCAGAGAACTGCAGCAGAAAGAACACTCCCCCAGGGCTGTGATAAGAAGAGAGCTGCAGCAGAAAGGACTCTCCCCCAGGGCTGTGATAAGAAGAGAGCTGCAGCAGAAAGGACTCTCCCCCAGGGCTGTGATGAGAAGAGATCTGCAGCAGAATGGACTCTCCCCCAGGGCTGTGATAAGAAGAGAGCTGCAGCAGAAAGGACTCTCCCCTAGGGCTGTGATAAGAAGAGAGCTGCAGCAGAAAGGACTCTCCCCCAGGGCTATGATAAGCAGAGAGCTGCAGCAGAAAGGACTCTCCCCCAGGGCTATGATAAGAAGAGAGGTGCAGCAGAAAGGACTCTCCCCCAGGGCTGTGATAAGAAGAGAGGTGCAGCAGAAAGGACTCTCCCCCAGGGCTGTGATAAGAAGAGAGCTGCAGCAGAAATGACTCTTCCCCAGGGCTGTGATAAGAAGAGAGCTGCAGCAGAAAGGACTCTCCCCCAGAGCTGTGATAAGAAGAGAGCTGCAGCAGAAAGGACTCTCCCCCAGAGCTGTAATAAGAAGAGAGCTGCAGCAGAAAGGACTCTCCCCCAGAGCTGTGATAAGAAGAGAGCTGCAGCAGAAAGGACTCTCCCCCAGAGCTGTGATAAGAAGAGAGCTGCAGCAGAAAGGACTCTCCCCCAGAGCTGTGATAAGAAGAGAGCTGCAGCAGAAAGGACTCTCCCCCAGAGCTGTGATAAGAAGAGAGCTGCAGCAGAAAGGACTCTCCCCCAGAGCTGTGATAAGAAGAGAGCTGCAGCAGAAAGGTCACACACCCTAAGAAAAGACACACTCCCTGAGCTGCAATAAATCTAGCAGAGCAATTGGAGCAATGACTGTGGAGATCTCTGGGTCCATGTGAGGTACAGGGCTGGTTCTAGCTTTGTTAGAAAGAGGTTGTCATGTACTATATGATGTCTGATATATTTTTTTGCATTAGTCATGGGTTAACGCCTTCAGGAGGTTTTCTCAGAGTCCAGCTTTGGGAACCTTACCTAGGCCCTGTGCTTCCACTATTACACCGCTGCAATATCAGGGCAGTGGATTGATAAAAGAATGGAGACCATTACCATGAAAGAAGTATCAACCTCCATCTGCAGCTTGTCTCGTTGCTGAGTTGCTCTTATGTAATGAATATGTTATTACATAACCCAAGTGATATTCAGGTTAATGCACCAATAATTTCAAGACTTGCTTCATTCATTGTGCAATCTAAAAAATACCAAGACAATGTGAATGGCGACAAACCGGCCCCCTCTCATCTCTCCGTCTCTAATTTAGGTGAACACCATCAAAGAGCCAATAGCTCTTCTAAAAGAAATTCAGAAGAGTACGACGAGAGAGCTCCTGCCAGTGGATGTGATTTCCTACATTGAAGTGCTCGCTGCTTCTTCTCCGCTGCTAAGCACCTTCAATAAGACAGCCCCAAACAAAGAGACGCTCACTAATACCACCATTACCGTAAGTGATCCCGGCCTGACACCCGCCTTTGAATGGTAAATGGCTGCGCTGTAATAAGGTCTTTCTTTATTCCCATCCTTAGACTTTTGTGAACACCGTGAACAACTTTGTTGAAAAGGATAAAATTACAGTTTGGAAGAAGTTGACTGAAGAAAGCAGAAGAAAAAGCATAACCAAACTTCTGCACACAACCGAGCAGCTGGCGCTAGATATGTCCCAGAACTTCCAGAAGACAACCCAGCTAGACGTGGATGCCAGTGACATGGGTGAGGGAATGCTTCTTCTCTATCAGACATTCCTTCTTCATCTTTTTCTCACAAATCTATCAATATTTCTATGCCTTATTCCATTATCTATCTATCTATCTAGAAAAAAAAAGCAGAACAGCAGCACACTCAAATAATGAAAAAAGAAGAAAACGTTTATTCACCCGGGTGGACGAGATGTTTTGACTCAAACACTAGAGCCTTCCTCAAGCCCTAAGCTCTAGTGTTTGAGCCAAAATGTCGTGTCCACCTGGGTCAAAAAAACGTTTTCTTCTTTTTTCATTATTTGAGTGTGCTGCTGTTCTGCATTAGGCTTGTACCTCTGCCAAATGTTATCCTTTTTTTGTCTGGTGCTGCCATTTTTCTAATATATCTATCCATCTATCTATCTATCTATCTATCTATCTATCTATCTATCTGTCTACTGTATCTGTCTATCTGCCAATCTCAATTCTTTCTTTCTTTCTATCTATCACATATCTATTAGCCTTTCTCTGTCGTCTTGTACTATTTGTCTTTCTTTCTTTCTATCACATACCTATTAGTCTTTTTCTGTCTTCTTGTACTTTTTGCTTTTCTTTCTTCCTTTCTTTCTTTCTTTCTTTCTTTCTCTCTCACATAGCCTTTCTCTGTCTTCTTGTACTATCTATCTATCTATCTATACATCTATCTACCTATCATCTATCCTTACTTTCTTTCTTTCTTTCTTTTTTATTTCTTACATACCCTTTAGCCTTTTAACGTCTTTTTGTTTTATCTGTCTGTCTGTAAAGTTATTAATACCTTGCCATGATCCCTATCAATAAGGATGATGATAAGGTTTACACTGAGAAACCTCACTATCCTTACCATCTAAATAACCCATTGACTGGTAGTAGAAAAAGACCCTGCCATTGTCTATACCTGTCACGGATGAGAATGGGGGAAACCCTCAACCGTGCGATGTCAATAGGATAAGGGTAGCTGCTAGGCCAGGACCAGGGAGCAGGTCACCTCCTAGCGCGTCCCTAATTCTGACCCTGTCTCCTAACCATATGAGCCAACCCAGATGGTAGGAGGGCTCAAACTCTGGAACCTAGGGTCCCTACTAGCCCTCAGGAAATCCCTGGACTAGGAGCAGGGTAAGACGACCTGTTCCTCCTAGACATGGACGAACAGGAGTCTCACTGGCCAAGGAGCAAGGAGAGGGGAAACATATACAGCATATGGATATGGCAGGTGAGTTAAACCAGTACTACACCTACCTGCCACAGACACGCTGACTGGAACCCGTGCACGAGTACTGATGTCCACACAAACATTAAGGACACAGGCTGCTACACTGCCAACAACATCATGTTGCCAGCGGCAACCACATGTGAGACAACATACTAACTGCCCTCACCTGCGGTAGACAACAAAGAGCAGACCGCTGACAACTGCATGCGACACAAAGAGTCACGACCAAACCATAGTCGTGACAATACCTCATGAATGACCTCTGGTCTGTGGCCACCTGAAGGGGTTCTGGAAATGAACAGCACACAAAGGAGGTCATTTATGATCTGAGGTACACCACTTTTTGTCGTACTTTTTTCGCAGATTTGCTCGGAAAGGGAATTTTTCCCACTATTACCCACTTACGCTACTTTTCCGAGGAGGCGGAAAAATGGGGTGTTGCGAGGGCTAGGAAGAGGGCGTGTCTCATTCATCATTTCAACGCTTGTTTTTGCCGTAGAAAATGGCGCCTCTACGTAACTTAGGCGCATCAAGCAGCAGCGCAGGGTTGTTAATAAATGACCCCAAAAGTGAGTTCTGACCAAATGTTCACCATTGCCCCATATACAGAATGAAAATATCAATTTTTTTGTGGGTGTCCTGTCCTACCATAAAGGCTGGTGGCTTCATCCGTAGCTTAGAAACGAGACATCCGAATGGATGAACCCGGAAAATTCCCTAACAGTGTAAAGAAGATGACAATGCCCGATAGCTCCATTATGATCTGACCACACCCGGGCGTTCTTATGAAAGCAGGCTCAGGTACAAGCTCTGCCTGCACTGTGTCTTCTCGGGACCTCTTTTAGAAGTCTCCACTTTCCACCATCAGCATCATCATCCAGGACCGGGGTCATTTTGAGGCTTCAGATGTGGAGAATAGAAAGCGGCACAGAAATAATTTGCTTTGCCGACTTGGGGAATTATCAAGTGAATAAAGAAATACACTTGAGAGGATTTTTTAATATAAAGAGTCCAAGCAGGGAGATTTTCCAAATGACGACAATTTTATATTAGCCGGTAATCTGTAAAAATAGCAGGCTTACAGAGCGGCTCACCGGGTAATATCGGGTAGCTGTCCAATATGGGCAAAGTTTATGACTTTGTTCTCCCTCGAGCCTATCACCATAACTACAGATTGGATCATAATCTCTGGTTATGGGAAAACAGGGGTTAGCAAAGGGTTATCGATAGGGTAAGGAATATAGCCGAAAGTTACAGCGCCAGGTTACCATGGCAACGTACAAAAACAAGGTGGACGCTGCGAGGGCTTAAACTCCACTTAAAGTCTTAGCTGCTATTTACTGCAAATCAGTGTTCCTGGGCTGGGAAGAGATCCTGGGTAATATGAAGGTAATTGGAAGCAAAAAAAAAAAGACATCTAAAAATACAAAAAAACAGGGACACAAGGGTTAATAATTTTATTTTTTATTTTTATTTATTTTTTAAATGCTTGATTAAAGGGAGTCGAGCAGCATCAGATTCATTTTTAAAAGGGGCTTTTAATTTTGATGACCTACAGCAGGGGTCAGCAACCTCCGGCACCACAGTTGTTGTGAAACTACATCTCCCATCATGCACCCTTGCTTGGCTGGTCTCTGAACTCCCACAGAAGTGAAAGGAGCATGCTGGGAGTTGTAGCTTCACAATAGCTGGAGTATCGAATGTTACTGATCCCTGACCTACAGTATCCTCAGGATAGGTTATCAGTATCAGATCGGCGGAGGGCCGACACCCGCCAACCCCACCGATCGGCTGTAGGAAAGGAAGGCACGCGCAGTACACCCGTGTCGTCTCCCTTCTCTCTTCCTGCTGCTATGTCTACGCGCGCACTATATGCGCCTTCCCTTCATACAGCTGATCGGCAGGGGTGCCGGGTGTCGAACCCCCGTCAGTTTAAAATTGATGACCTATACCGAGGATAGGTCATCAATATTAAAAGCCCAGAGAACCCCTTTAAACTATGCACAATGCCTGGCAGGGCTGCCTCTCCATATTACACCCTTTAGCTGGCAGGACCTTGAGAAAAATCATCTTTTAATTCCTATGCAAATTAGCTCTCAAGTGCATGAAGGGCGGGCCTGAGCAGCTCGGTGCACCATAGCTCCTGTCTTCCTCCTCTCAGGGCCTCCCTCTCTTGCTTGGTGGACAGGGTCAGTTTTACCAACATGGGCTCCTTCTTGATTGACAGGGAGAGGAGAAATGACTATGCAGGAACCTGGCCCTGTCAATCTACAAGGAGAGGGAGGGGACGTGGGAGGAACAAGGGTGCACAGAGGGATTTGGACCTGTCATGTTTTCATCAAAAAATATACTTTAGCATATGTTACCGCACCATTATGCATTATTCAATATCTTTAGTTTCTTCACATACCACTCTTTTCCTTGAGTTTTTCCCTTTAGTTATGACTTTTTTAACCCCTTCATTATGAGGATCTTCTCAAGATGGCTGTTCTGCCAGTTCTCTGAGGCCAAAACTGCTTTGCCTCACTTCCTATACACACTTGCTGTAGCCTGCAGCTCCCTGCCAGCCAATCAGATTGGATTACTGAGAGACACGCCTCCTCACTCTGAAGCCTAATGCCGGCATGCAGTGTGAAGGACCGCCCCTCTGTCTTCTGTTTATACTAAAGGGAAGACAGACAAGCTCTATCAACGGTCTTTTAAGGGAGCAGTGGAAAGGGACAGAGGACATTAATGAAAGCTATTATTATGAGGTAATTACAGATCTTTTGACAATCATTGACAGACTAAGGTATATATACCTAGCTCTAATAAACTAGCAAATAAAAAATTTAAAATATGACAGTTACACTTTAACTGTTTTGCATATGGATTATAGGTACTTTTTCTCCAGAATAAGGCAACGGATCCCTAAGTGAAATATATTATTACATGCAGCTTGAACTGGCCCTACAAGGCACCATGTCTGGTTTATCAGTGAATTTCCTGGTGAGACACTCCCTTTAAGGCCACGTGCATAATAGCTTACAGCTCCCTACGCTATTCCAAGTTGTATAGAGCTGCAATATGGCACCCTTAGACGTTTCATTATACATCTGTATGTCTCTAATATCATCTGGGGGCCTACAGAGGGATCGTCTCTGCTTGCATGCTATATCGTATGCCGTATTATAGAGCTAAAACTTCATATAGAGCATGTGGCGTACATAGAGAAGTAAGGGCCCCATAGCAAGGATCAAACCGGGCCCCCCACACAGGACTGAAGGGTTCCTGCCTAAACTTATTTCAATGACCCTTGGGCCATTTTTTCCACTGCCTCATTTGCTAAAAGTTGTTTCCTCAGAGCAGGGATGCTCAACCTGCGGCCCTCCAGCTGTTGTAAAACTACAACTCCCACGATGCCCTTCTGTAGGATGAAAGCTGTAGGCTGTCAGAGAATTATGGGAGTTGTAGTTTTGCAACAGCTGGAGGGCCGCAGGTTGAGCATGCCTGCTTTAGAGGATAGAGTCCTGACCAAGTTTTCACCTCCAGTAGAAGAAGAGATGATCCCAACTGCTTGCCCTGGGCCCCAAAGCAGTCACATGTTCTGCCGCTATGATAGTTAAGCCCCTGTATAGAGCCATATAGAGCACCACATGGTTTGCCTATAGCTCTGCAGTGCATAGGTGTGGGTGCCTCCATACAGCCTCTATGTATGAGGCCTAAAGGCAGCATCAAACCAGTGGGAAACATAGTTTCCCTTAAACAACAAGCCTAATATATTCCGTTACATTACCCTTGAAAACATTCCATTGTTTCGACTGTTTTCTCATCTTTGTCTTGCAAGAATTGTAAACATTTGCTGCTCGAAGACTGTTCCCTCTTGTACCTATTTCGAGTGCCGTATATATATTTACCATAATTATTTCCATCAAAAGCCGCGCGGCGCAGTAACGCATAATTCCTCTACTGTCTTCCGCAGCCCTCAAACTGTTTACCTTTGACTCTAACCACATGAAACATATTCACCCGCATGCTCTCATGGAAGGAGATTACATCAAGATTTCTCCGAAGAAAAAAGAAGCTTTGCCACCTAATGGTAAGCAGCAAGCTTGACGCTTTTTTTTTTGTGTGTGTAGGACGGGAAAAGGTTAGAACAATCTGCTGCAGGTTTTTAGCGGGTTAAACAAGTCTTCTGAAAGCTTCATATATTCCATTTGCAATGAAAAAGGCTAATGATCTAAATATTTGTATGCAAATTGAGCCGAGCAGAGAAATAACGGGCACATTAACGGGGCCGTAATTAAAGGGGAACCATCATTAATATATATAATTGTTTATGACGCTGTTGTGTACTGCATATTTAAATGTAATTAAACTTTACGTTTCTTCATTAGAAATTAAACGAGCAGAGTTTGGATAGCGGTCCCTGCTTTTAATTATATTGTGCCGTAACTTCTTATAGGCTGTAGATTAATAACTAAAGTATCGTACTGGAGGAATTTATATTCCGTAGTGCCGTCATCATGGCTGCATGTGCAGAGAGTCCATGAGAAGCCGGAGCGGAGGATAGGAGTGGTGGTGGTTCCGGCTGTCATAGTCAATCACAGTGGCTTTCCTCACACCGTTGCTCCCTAGGGCACACTTTCTTTTCCTCCCAGTGAAAGGAGGGGGCACACTTTCTTTCCTTGAGTCACACCCAGAGTCTGGGATCTTGCCTGGTAGTACCCAGGGTGCCCTTGATGTTAGGTATTTGAATGGGTGCAAGGCAGGGTGTGTATAGTGCAATTGCCAGATTATGGTGTCAGAGAACCAGAAGAATAAAGGTTTATCTTTACTTAAAGGGAACCTGTCCCCAGTTTTATGGTGTCCTAACTAAGGACAACATAAATAAGTGACTGATTCTCTTAGCAAAATGCTGGGTCACTTTCTTTAATTGACCCAGTCAATCTGCCAACATCTTGTATTGAAAAGCTCCAGCTCATAATGATGAGTCCTGAATATTCATGAGCTCCTGACTCTCCCCGCCCACCTGCTGCTGATTGACAGTTATTTTCCATATGAATCAGGAGCAGGTGAGCAGAGGAGTGGCTATAGCTCTGAATTAAATATACGCTGGACTCAATGACATCACGCTGGACTCAAATCAGCTCATTAGCATGTGGCATCTTTGTGTGTACATTATGAGGTAACCATCTGTCACACCAGTAAGTGAATACATCTAAGGCACTTTTTAGTAGTTAATGATTGTATATAATCAGTTAGATTATAATCAAATATCCACATGACAGGTTCCCTTTAAGTGCAAAAATGGAGTTGTAGCACTGTACATCCAACTATAGCAAAGCAAAGTAACATCTGTTCATGGTGCAATTCTCTCCCAGATAGAAGTACATGGATTAAGGCAAGGATTGGAGATATGACTCTCTTTGTACCCTATCTTGCTAAAGTCTCTCTCAGTAGAATCTATAGTGGGCAGAAGTGCTCTGGCAATGGTGGCTTTTGAAGGCACATCTGGCCAAGATGTCTCCAGGTGTGAAGGGTGTTTTAAGGGTGTCCTTCACAGCAGTAAGGTCTGAATGTCCATAGTAGCAGGTTACCTTGCTGACTCCTATCCTTGGCCATGCAGATTCTAAGTTCTCCTTTTCTCTCCTTCCTCCTCTCTTTCTGTAAATCTTACTGAGATCTATGTAGCTTTCTTAGGCCTGAGAAGAGGGAGTACAGCTTACTTCGATTTTGAACTCTCACTATACACTCCCTAGAGCTAGGGTTGGAACCAGCCACCACCTAGCAACCTGCAAGGGCTGGGCCAGGATTATTAACCCTTGGCTGTGCCATCCATATATGGCTATACTAGTTGCAATACAAGATATGACAATACATGGCATAACATCCAATAATATTATGTTAAAGAACCAACCCCCTGCTTACAGTACTGCACACGAAGGAGCTGGAAATCCAGTATATACAGGATGGCTTTCTCAATGGGTCTCAATCATTTCCTAGTCCATCATAAATGCACTGGAGTCCCCCAGTGTGCCCAGGCATTGACAGATTAATTCAGGGTCAGGGACATAGCTGAAAAACTGGCTGGACATGTGCCCTGAGTGATGGGTGCCAGCGAACCGAATCTTGGAAAGTCTAGCTACAACTAGGCAAAAATAGTCCAAAAAGATCCATAAGAAAGTAGGTGTATAGAACACGACAGGTTAGAGAAATGCTAAAAGCAGCAGGGGATAAAGATGCTGATCTTGTGGGAGTCATTGACCAATGATATGATTCTGTTACCGGGGATAGGAATCCATAAATTAAAAGGGGGGTCATGAAGTTGAGGGAGAAAAAACACTCCATCAGATGTGGGGAGCGATGACGGTAGCAGGGGAGCAGTGTGCTGATCTTGTGGGGGGCAGTAACCTATTCACTCTCACCAAGGGCATTAACCTACATTAAGAAGAATTAGGGTTACATGAGACAGCAATGGTGTCATGAAGTGAGTACAGACGTCAGCCATCGGGATGATGGGATGACAGTATCAGAAAAGGAGTATGTTGATCTTGTGGGAGAAAGTAACCTGTCCTTTTTACGTTATTTTCTTATGAAGTATAAGGCTGGTTGGTTTGAGCGCAAACCCTGGCTTATGATAAAGTAATGTAGTAATGCTGCTTAACGGTGAAATGATTGGTGGTTCAACAATAATCCCAATCTTCTCAGTCTTAGGCCTCATGCACATGACCGTTCCGTTTTTAGGGCGGTCCACAAACCGCGGTTCCACAAGAAACAGAATCCGCCCGTGTGCCTTCCGCAATTTGCGGAAATGGAACAGGGGGCCCATTGTAGACATGCCTATTCTTGTCTGCAAAACGGAGAAGAATAGGACCTGCTATATTTTTTTTTTGCGGGGCCTCGGAACGGAGCAACGGATGCGGACAGCACACGGAGTGCTGTCCGCATCTTTTGCGGCCCCATTGAAGTGAATGGGTCCGCACCCGAGCCGCAAAAACTGCGGCTTGGATGTGGACCCGAAAAACGGTCGTGTGCATGAGGCCTGAGACACATTATTTATGAATGTTGAAATTATTATTATTCTGTTTTTAGTATTTTCAAAGATATATAAATATTGTCTTTCTATCTAATATCTATTTATCCGTCTCATACCTATTATCTGTCTATCTATCTATTAATTATCTATCCATCTATATTCTAAGATCTATCTATTAATTATCTATCTATCTAATATCTGTATATCCATTATCTATCCCTCTATCTACCTACCTATTTATATTCTATATATTATCTATCTATCTATCTATTATCTATCTATCTATCTATCTATCTATTATCTATCTTCTAAGATTTATCTATTATCTATCTATTATCTATCTATCTATCTATCTATCTATCTATCTATCTATCTATCTATCTATTATCTATCTTCTAAGATCTATCTATTTATCTATCTATCTAATATCTATATATCCATTATCTATCTATATATCTATCTACCTACCTAACTATCTATATTCTATCTATTCTCTATCTATCTGGAATACATACAACATGCAGACACCTGTATACAGTACATTGTTTTCTTTAGTAATTCAGACACCGGGATCCTGGCTCTGAATACCAATGACAATGGAGGTGAATAACACTGCTAGCTCAGTCCTTAATAGCCAGAGCAAATGACTTTAAAGAACGATTTAATCAAAGAAATGTGCCACAGCTCATTAAAATAGTATTAGCTGAATAAATGAGCACAATGCAATGCTAGACCTGACAGCATTTGTCAAATCGCCCCCTCTAGTATTAATCTAGGTGCAATTAGGCAAACAACCATCTACCGTGTATTTAGGGGGAATAGACATGTATTTACTTTTAGGGTGTTTGTGAAGGTAGAAGAAAGAGCAAAATAAACACATCGGACAAAAAGAATAATTATTTGTCGGCCCTAGACACCTGCAATCACATCCATTTCACAACAGGGAACAGATAGGACCTAGCAGGACAAATTCCTTTATCTGCATTTGAATAATTACTAAATTATCGAAGAATGCAATATTTAAGAGGCCTGATTCAATAGTGGAGGGCATAGCCGCGTTGTGACAGGACGGGCTGGTTTCTTAAACCACAGGATCACTGGGCCTCAGCTTTCCTGTTCATTTGGCTTTATATAAAATTTTAGATAATTGACAACAGAGGACGGAAAGTAGTGAGGATTCTGGTGTTACTGTGGCAGGCAAGACTATGGCAAATTCTCTGTGTACAGCGCTTATATAGATCCTTGCAGGGCTAGCCTGCACTGAATGTAATGATGTTTTCACTTAGCGATCCGTTCCTTCATTCTGGGGAAAAGGTACCTTTGATGCACATGCAAATGAACAGTTAAGTGCACTGAGGGCGGAACCAAACCACTCTGTGCACCCTTGTTCTTCCAGCTTCGTCTACCAGCCCATCCCCTCCTTTATGACTATGCAGAGCCTGACCCTGTCAATCAAGGAGAATGAGGGGCTGGCAGAGGAAGAAGGAGGAGCAAGGGTGCACAGAGCGGTTTGGGCCCGCCCTCAGGGAACTTTACTGGTTCTTTGCATATTTTTCTCCAGAATAGAGCAACAGATTACTAAGGGCACTTTCACATTTGCGGCAGAGGATTCCGGCAGGCAGTTCCGTCACGGGAACTGCCTGCCGAATCCGGAAATCCGGATGCAAACTGATGGCATTTGCCGAAAATCCGGAAAAATGAATCCGGTATTCATTTGTTTTACATTTTTAAAGTTCTGCGAATGCGCAGACCGGAATGCCGGATCAGTTTTGCCAGAATACTTAATGCCGGATCCGGCACTAATACACTTCAATGTAAATTTAATGCCAGATCCAGCAAGTGATCAGTATTATTGACCGGAGAGAAAACTGCAGCATGCTGCGATATTTTCTCCGCCCAAAAAACGTAAGAGGGACTGAACTGACGCACCCCGAACGGATTGCTCCCCATTTAGAATGCATTAGGATAAAACAGTTTTTTTCCGGTATTGAGCTCCTGTGACGGAACTCAATACCGGAAAATAAAAACGCTAGTGTGAAAGTACCCTGAGTGAAACTTATGATTACATTCAGAAGAGCTAGCCCTACAAGACAATGTGTCTGGTCGATCAGTAAGTTTCCTGGTGACGCGCTTCCTTTGAATAGGGGAGAACTCTATACTCTGGAGCTCTGCAGAGCACCATACAGGGCCACAGTATGTGCCTATGGCTTCGTGGCCTGCCCGCAGCCTGCTACATAGGACTATGCCATGTGCATGGAGCTGTAGACTAGAAACCAATACTTATAAAGAAATGTTTTGTATGACAGTAGTAAGCACAATCCAGAGTCATCTTCTGTCGCTTGCTTATTATTAATTCCATTAATGAAAACTCATGTTTGGATCCCAGTCCCCAAAAAATCATCTACATTCATCCAGATTAGTTATGCTGAATGGATTTGTCTTCTTATCAAGAGTTCTTCACCTGTGAGGGGTCGTCCCTACAGGTCAAGAAGCATCAACCTGCCCCCTGACTGATGAGGCCCAACAATCTGGGCCCTCTGCCGCTGCTCAAAGCCTTTGCAAGTGTAGCGGCACATGCGCAGAAGCTCAAAATCAACTTTAACCAAAATTCCTAAGGTCTAGGCGAGATGTCTGGCTCTACCAATTTCGGCTTCTTCACTTGTGGGGACAGCCTCTCACAGGTGAAGAACTCTTGCTAATAAGAGGAATGTATCAATCATCATGACTAGTGTTCAGCGAATCAAAGTCCACGAATTAGACTTTGATCTTAATTTTCGGATAAATTCGATTCACCGCAAAGCTGAATTTCCTTGCGCTTAGCGGTAGTGAATTAATTTAGCCTGAAATAGCGTAAAACAGATGGGCCGGCCACCGCCATCTTGCTTGAATAAGCCGAAATCCGATGCACAGGGACCTATGACATCACCACGCCAGCCGGCATGATGAAGTCATCACGGGCCCTGCAAGATTTTGCGCCAGATCTTCAAGCAAGATGACAGCGTCGCGATCAAATGGATTGGAATAATTTTAGTATTTTTTTTATTTTACACTTTTTTATTTATATTAGATTGTGTATAAATGCAGCATGTGGGGGTACAATGACGGGAAGCGGCGCAATTGTCACTCCCTGTCATTGCACCCACTACTTACAAAGAAATGCGCTTCATGACAAAGTAATTCGTTACAAAGCAAATATTTTTCTAAAATTCAGCAAAGCTGATGATTCAAATTTTTCATTAGTTCGCTCATCTCTAATGATGACCTCTGGCAATTAACATAGTTCACTGTCCTAATTATTTTGTGATGAGCGGCGCTGCTGTGCGTCTGTAGGGTTAGCGATTGACACATCCGTATGTTATACACAAAATGTATTCTTTCTATAATGCTGTGTGCGTATATAAATGAAATGTCTATTTCAGTCAAAACAATAAAAATCCACAACACTACAAAATTATGCAAGCTTTTGATCTGCAGACTGACACAATTCTATGTTTTGTGTTGACACCAGGTACAGTAAGCATCGTGTTTCTTCGGTATGACAGTATTGGATCTCTCCTTGCATCACCTGAAAACAAGGCAGTAACAGACAATTACAACACTTTAGAGACAAGTGAGATCGTAAATTCGCCAGTAATTGCAGCAGCGATCAGCTCTAATCCTCCGACACTTTACCAACTAGAAAAAATCCTGTTTGTTCTAAAACATTTAGAGGTGGGTACATTTATGCATCTTCTTAATAGACAGCAATATACCGTATTGTGGTTTACAGGATGGAAGACTTTAAATTGGTTGTTATTTTGTATCCTGGTAAAATAGCAACCAGTTTTACCAGTTATCATCTAAGTAGCTCTGTGTCTGGGGAATGAGCAAGGCAGCTCTCTCTTCCTCTCCCATAGCAGGAAGTCTCAGCACTAAACAGCAGCTGAATTACACCCGGCCAATCAGAGGCAAACCACTTTGGAATATGCAGCACTTGGTGACGTTGTAGGCAATGGTTTTCCAATCATCACCGTAGCTGACCATACACATGACTGAGACATAAAATGTACTCATACCCCTTTGTGTCAGGAGACGAAATAGGTAAATTTTTAAAAGTGGTTTACCAGTAAGTATATTTTTTTAAGAATACTGGTCAAAAGAGGTTAAAAAATAATCGTTACTCACCTCCGACGATTCCTTGTCGCTGCTTTTCTGACACTGATCCAATCCCTGCTACTCTTCACTTCCCAGTATTGGTTCGAAATGCCAGAAATGCCAAGAGAAGCTCTCAGCCAATCACTGATTGAGCCGGATCACCGTTACGGCCAGTGATTGGCTGAGCAGGATATTCCTGGCATTTGAGCCAGGACCAGGAAGTAAAGGGCAGCAGGGACCAGAGCAGCGTCGGAACAGCACCAACAGTTGATCGGAGGAGGCGAAGCATTGACTCTTTTAGTTTTTATTTCCTTCTGACCAGTATCATACTTCAAAATAGCGATGAGCACATTTCTTGAAATTTTATTCATGTTCGATTAGGCCAAATGGGTCAGCAATTTGACCCAAATCGAGAGTGTTCCAACTTCCATGAAAAATTGTATATGGCACTCGAAGGTCTCCTAGAACATTGGGCAACTCATTTCAAGCTCTTTACCGCCAAAACAGCATGTCATCTTAAAGTGACAGCGACATATATGGCTATGGGTAAACACACGGCTGCTGGTGATAACAGATAACCTGTTTAGTAACACTTTTTTTTTAATGGTCTGAAAAATGTTGGATTTTTAGCAGCAGATATATACACATACAACAGCTGGCGTGATGGGAACTTCTTGATTTATCTTTCCTGTCTTCTGATTTGAACAATGGCTGATGCTTTGAGGAATGTGCCTGAATCGAATCGCCAAAACTTCAAATTTTTCAAAAAGTTTGGTCAAATTTGATTTCTTTAGAATCAATTTACCTATTTCTACTTACCAAAATTGTAGTCGGTAAATTTGGGACATGTAAGCCCCAAACCCACCATGGACCGCCCACCTTTAGGTGAGGCTTACATAAGCCCACCCATTTCCCGAGACTGTCTTGGCAAATTCGGAACTGTTGGCAACTAAGCAGCATTCTTAAACTAAATTCTTACTTGAAAACTCCTTAGGCTAATTTTCTAGGGTAGGAGCTACAGTAGGGCTTTCCATCACTTGGGGCAAAAATTTCATTTGTTGCCCCAGGCCTATATCTAATGACCCTGATAGCTTGTTGGCACCCGTCCTGGCACTGGTCCAGCCCTCCTGGGGGATGTATGAGTTCAATCAGCTTTTGGTATCTGGTCAGTGGTGATAAATATTAAAAGAAAGTAAATGTAACCCATCCCACAAGAAAGAACCTGGGCCTTGTAAATCTTCATATCTCTGGATAGGTAAATAATCCCTATTGAATTACTCCTGGAAGAACTTGTATACTCAATGTATATAATTACAGACTTTCTTCACAATCCGATAATTATATCCGCCTCGCAGACTATTATAAAGAGCCGTACAGTACAGCGCTCTAAATTACAAAGCCAAGGCGGCTACATTAGAATTGTCTTTAATGATTAGTAAAATGAAAACAAGCCCGTCGTCTGTATTCGGCCACAATCGGCTACGAGAATTAAGCACGTATTTATTCCAGGACCAGGAATGCGCAGAGATGTATATTTGTCTTCCTGTTAGACAGTTGTCTGCCCGCTTTGCTAAAACTCTCTAATTCCTCTTCCAGTAAACACGATTCTAGTTATCGTTGTAATTGATATGTCTTATCTTTTGTTGGACAGTTACTATGGCAACTTGATTGAAGAGTTTTAAATTCTGGAAGTATGAAAGGGATACATTGTTGCAGTATTCCTACAAACGAATATGGTACAGTGCAGGACTAGATAGGAGACACTAGATGGCGTCATAATGCAGTACCATCCTACAGCAATTGCCCCTATTCCGCTTTGTGCCCAGTACCAGCGCCACTCTTGTCTATGGGTTTAGCCCTGTATAAGTGCGCAATACCAGACACAGCGCACTGACAGATGTGGCGCAGAACTTTATTTTCCGAGTCTGGAAAAACTTTCTAATTATTATTTATTTAGAAAACAGAGATTTTTTTATATTTTTTTATGGAATTGAAACATCCAAATAATTATCAGAATTTATGTTATTTTTATTTTTTTCATCTGTCAAATTATTAACCAAATCTATTCAGTTGCTTCTGGGAAAGCTGTGCGCCAGCTGTTACAGCATAACTATTCATTGTCGCCGACAACCAATGAGTCAAAAAGCAACAGCTTTCACTGCGGTTGTCATCCAGGTTTGCCAGGCTACTGAGTGGCAAATCTTCCCCTTTATATTCTAATCTTTAAAATGGGTGTATTGCCTTGCAGCTGGTCAGATTTTCATTTTTTAGGAGTCTGGAAAAGCTGGGTGACAACCACTATGATTGTTAATATAGCACAGATATTGGTGATCACTGAGGGCACCCAGCTTTCCCAGGTTACTGAATGGCAAATCTGAATGGTAGGGCAGACACACCATTTGGGCAACTTGTGCAACCAGCTGGGGACCAATGCAACATTAAAGGGGGTTTCCAGTACCCTGGAAATATCTGATCTGTGGGGATTTGACACCCTGCAGCCCCGCAGATCATTCCGTAGTGCTGGATGGGAATGGGAGCAGTGCTGCAGTAACCAGCTCCCTTACAGAAAAAGACGGAGCTGTGCAGTCCTAGCGCCAACCTCCAGTGCCAAGGCTACAGCAGTAACAGCAGAAGGACTGATAGTCGGGGATGCCGGATGTCAGATTCACATCTATCAGATATTATGGCGGCACATATGGACAGAAAAATATATTCATAGGAAGTTATATTGCAGCAGCTGTTTAACAGAGATATTCACTCATGCGTAATATAGTGCCATATGGAGACGCCATATGACGCCATGTATAGCAAGGTGTTTAAGTAGTTCTTTCTCCTTAAATTCATTGTAATGTAGTTAGTTAGTGATACCTGGTACCTGGCCGCGTTCCTGAAGTCTGAAGTAACTGTACATTCGTATTGCGCGCTTAAGACTTTTAGGATGGGCCAGGAAGCTAGAAAATGCCTAGTGCTATGTAGCAAAGAGTTTAGCTGCAATGAAAACATCATCAGAGTAAGATGTGTCTTGCTACCATCACCTCTCTTTGTATCGGATGGACAGTGGCCGATCGCCATGTTGGGAGCTCGCTCATTTGTTCACGGCTTTGGTGATTGTTACTTACTTTAAAACTCTTTAGGCACCTAAGTCTTCTTAAGCCAATTTTTTACGGAATCTCAGCTCTCACGGCAGTATAGCCATACGGAGATAAGGAGTAGTATAGAATGAATGTACAGGCTGTGTGCACAAAACGATTCCATGAATCTGCAACGTTTTTTTTTAGGGAAATGTCTAGAACTATTCTGATCTATCAACATACAAAACCTTTACTTTTTCAGCCTTCTCTGGATGCAGAAACTGCAAAATGTGCATTTTGGAAATATGCACCTGAATCATTGCTGGGAGAGTGGTCTACGGACGGGTGCGAGACGGAATATTCCAATGTTACCCACACATCGTGCAAATGTAACCATCTTACTCATTTCGCTATTCTGATGTCATCACCAAATCATAAACAGGTGAGGATTTGCCAACCTGCATATTACGTAAATGTCGTTAAAGGGAACCAGTCACATTGGGAAAACAGTTCCAACCTGTCAGCAGCAGGTCATTGAGCAGGAGGAGCTGAGCTGACTTATATATCAATGTATGGGAAAAGATTCAGTATAACCTGCATTAGATTTCTTCTATTTCTATACGGTGGGCGGGTCTAAGCAGTGATTGACAGCTATTTCTCTATCCACAGTTATACAGACAAGGCAATAAGTTAGACAATCTTTTCCCACAAAACTAGATAGCAATCTGCTCAGCTTCTTCTGCTCTATAACACGCTTCCTGCACCACTTACATGACAGGATCCCTTTAAAAAATGGTTTCTTAAAGAGACAGTACCAGTAATATTAAGTAGATGAACAAGGATTTATGAGATTGGAGCAAAGGGTCTGTTTTTTATAACATACAGCATCACTTTTGTCCATGGACTGTGCAGGTACTGCAGTCACATTCATGGCACCCTGTCATTGCATTGTGGTTTACGGTCCTGAGAACCGAAACCGGGGAGGAAGCACTTTTTCATTATTTTCTATGAGCCTCTACTCCCCCTTTCGCTATGCACTTCTTATTCCCTAATTATAGGTCTTGAAGACAGACTATTCTGTATGCCCTATTAGGGCACGTGGATATTACAGAAGGGGGTATCCCAACAAGGGACCCAACAGTCATTGACCAAGAAAAACATCTTGCTTTGGCGATTCCGACCCATCAGTATATTACATCGGCCACCATTATATAGTTGCCAAAAGTCAAAAATTTGCAGGGACTGTCCCTAATTTTCAGAGACTGTCCCTGCAAATTTGGGCTGTCCCAATAATCAGGTGATCTTAGGCTGGTTTGGGGGCGTACACTGGGGTGGGGTTTACATACCCTGAATTTACCAGCCATGGTGTTGACGAGAAGAGATTAGCGAATCTTTTCAAAAGTTCGATTTGGCCGATTCGCCGAACTTTAAAAAAAATTTGCTTTGTGATGAATTACTTCATCACGAAGCACATTTTTTTGTAAGTAGTGGGTGCAATGACAGGGAGCTGAGATTGCGCCACCCCCCGCCGTTGTACCCCTTAGATGCCGCGTTCATATATAATCGCAGCATCTGAGTGTAAAAACAGTGTAAAATTAACATTTAAAAAATGTAAATCAAACTTACCGCCCCCATTTGCTCGTGACGGGCTTGCTTGAAGATCTGGCGCAAAATCTGGCGTGGAGCGAGATTACGTCATCATGCCACCTGGCGGGATTTTGGCCAAGATCTTCAATCAAGCTGGCGGCTCGTTGCGAGCAAATGGAGGAGGTAAGAATGTTTTTTTTTGTTTTTTACACTATTTCAGGTTAAATCGATTCGCTTAGTCCTCTTTCACACGACCGTATGGCTTTTTCAGTGATTTGCAGTCCGTTTTCACGGATCTGTTGCTCCGTTTTGTTTCCATTGTGTTTCCGTTTCTGTTCCGTTTTTCCGTTCCGTTTTTCCATATGGCATATACAGTATACAGTAATGACATAGAAAAAATTGGGCTGGGCATAACATTTTCAATAGATGGTTCAGCAAAAACGGAACGGATACGAAAGACATGCGGATGCATTTCCGTATGTGTTCCGTTTTTTTGGCGGACCCATTAACTTGAATGGAGCAACGGAACGTGATTTGCGAGCAATAATAGGACTTGTTCTATCTTTAAATGGAATGGAAAAACTGAAATATGGAAACGAAATGCATACGGAGTACATCGCGTTTTTTTTTTTTTTTTTGCGGAACTATTGAAATTAATGACCGTATACAGAACGCAAAAAATGGCCTGTAAACGAAAAAAATAAAACGGTTGTGTGAAAGAGGCCTTACATGAAGCATGAGGAAATTCGGCTTCGAGGCAAATAGAATTTATCCTGAAATTCGGATCGAATTCCACTTCGTGGGATTCGATTCGCTCATCTCTTGACCATTGTCTTGACCGGCCAGCATGTAATAATTTCCATTTATATCATCCCTTACTGATCACAGCTAGTCATTATGGCGCTCCTTTTTTTAATGGGGTTGTCTTCACAGGGGGAGGACCCCATCAAACAGTTCCCCATATCTCAGCTCCCTTGATTTCCATGAAAATAGCTGAAATGGTGGAGATTCTCAAAGTGGTATCAATGGGATGATGGACAGTAAGTGCGGAAGAATCCCCACCCCCGTGACACTGTCGCGATCCTGACTTACAGGATATGCAGGATAATAGGAGATATATCTGAGGCTAATTGGAGATATATCATTTAAGCCGAGAATGATGGAGAATATATTTCACCATTTGCGAAGCGCTGACGCCCGCTCCTTCCCTGATTCTATATACCAAGCTTTGAATAAATAATGATTCTCTATGTTCTCTAATTATCGATCAAGTAAAACCCAATCACAGACTTCATATTATTTTCTCATCGGTGTCTGCCGAGATTATTTTATGCTTAATAGAAATGGATTTGAGGAGACTCGGTGACTTCAATGCGTTTTAAATCCATCTCTGCTTTTGCTTACTGCGTCTTTATTTTGCAGTGTGATCTTAAAGTAACATAGTAACAATAGTTTGTAAGGCTGAAAAAAGACATCTGTCCATCCAGTTCGGCTTGTTATTTTGCAAAGGTGATCCTGAGGAAGGATCTGTGCCCCTTTTGATGAAACCCTTTATCTTATTGGCTTATTGACACTGCAGGGTAACTGTCATTTGTACTTATTTTTAGTATAGTGTAGGCACAGTTTTTGTACATTTTTATAATGTACTTTATTAGGTAAAGATGTTTCTTTGTACTAGAAAACAGGGTATAAAGAATCTTCTTAGTAAACCTCTAACAGCATTGTTAGGGAGAGTCTGTCTTTAGTCTTTCTGTCTTCAATATTTTACTGAGCGCTGAAGACTCCAGTGTGTAACATACAGAAGCTTCCGACCTGCCTCTCGTCACTACCCTAGTCCCTAAATATGTACATATCCTCTATCTATCACTGCCCAGCCCTGCCTATCTGACTTGTTACACACAGGAGTCTTCAGCGCTCAGTAGAACTGAAGACTGTGGTTAGAAATGCCCAGAGCTTTAGAGATAAGAAGACTCTTTAAAAGGGTTGTCCGGGTTCAGAGCTGAACCCGGACATATCCCCTTCTTCCTCCATGAGCATCGGAGGATCTCATGCACCGATGCTCTCCCTTGCCTTGCGCGGTATCATGCAGGGCAAGATTTTCGCCTAGCAGAGACTTCCGCCTAGCAGAGTTCCCGGTGGCATCATTAGGGCAGTGCTAAAGCCCACCCATTAGTGCTGGTGACGTCACCGGGCTCCCTGCTAGGCGGAAGCCTCCGTCTAGCTTACCCATGGAGAGCCTGGTACGTCACTGGATCTCCAGAAAAAGCCATTGCCCTGCTCAATTCAGCTCATATCCTACCAGGGGAGCTGAGTGGGGGAAGAAGGGGATATGTCCCTTTAATGGGGTTATGGCATGGTTGATGTTAAAAATGAAAACGAGACATCATATAATACATGACAATCTCTTTCTAACAAAGCTAGAACCAGCCCTGTACCTCACATGGATCAGTAGAACTCTAAATTCAATGCTCCAATTGCTCTGCTAGATTATCTTCGGCCTGGTAGCTCAGGGAGAGTGTCCTTTCTGCTGCAGCTCTCTCCCTGTAATAGCCACAGCTTCTAACAGAACATATGGCTGGTGAGAGTTGAAGATTTAAACTGAGGATGCTCGACCAGCTCAGTGAGGAAAAGAACAAACAGCAGGTGGCGCTATACAGATACATTTTATTGAATAGCGCAGTGGCTATACCACATTTTTTATTACATGCAATTCCAAAAGTATTCAGATCTAGATGCTGGTATGAAAAATGTAGAATATGCCTCATGACACAACCCCCTTTTAGCTAAAATGACAATTAAACGTTAAGTGCTTATCAGGTGTACAATCTAATTTGAGATGAGGAGTCGTCAGTGTTTTTCCAATCCCTTTAACGTATAGAAAAAACGTATACGTTAAATGGATTCCTCAGACTGATGCTGTACAGTGGCATCCGTTCACCATAGAGTACCATTGTAAACAAAAAATATACGTTTTCTTACCGGACTGTGCAGGAATCGAGAATGTGGTGTGCTCCGTTTTTTTGTATCTTTTTTTTTGTAACATATACGTCAAACAGAGGCATAAAATGTGATATGAACCCACCCTAAGGTTGGGGCTACACAGCGATCTTGCCTGCGACACCCATCACACAACCCAAGATTGCGGTGTCGTTATTGAACTGAATGAGGTTTCAGAGTTTTACCCGCAAGTTGCTGTGACCCCAAAACCACAATTTTTTTTAAAGAAAAGTGTTACATTTTTTGGCGATTCTTGGATTACGTTAACTTGTGAGTCTCACTGCCACCCCATTCATTTCATTAGCTTCAGTGCTATACAGTGATCACGTGATGGGTGTCGCGGCCGAGATCACCGTGTAACTCCAATCTTGGTGTGTATTCCCGATATGTTTGAACACAAATCGACAGAATTCTGGCTCATTTTACACCCAAAAAACTGTGGTGCGTGCCCAGCGCTAGACTTATTATTTGTTTAGACATTGAATACGCCTCACTAGGCAGTATCCAAGGAGGCGTGGTTTAGAGGAGTCTTAAAGGGGTTAAACAGAAGGGTAAAATTATTTTAAGAGTAAAATGGTATAAAAAAAATGTATAATAACCATTGCCGTTCCTACTCTTACTGGATCCTCACTGGTATCCACTTCCTGGTTTTGGTTCGGCATACTGGAAATGGCAGGAGATACCTTCTCAGCCAATCAGTGGTTGTGATGCTATGGCCGACCTTAGCCAGTGATTGGCTAACTTCTTGAACCCGAAAATGGGAATGGAAGCAGTGGATGATTGGTGGACAGCCCCTTTAAAATGCTCCAAATTACATCCAAAATTTAGAAAATAAATATTAGGCAACCAAAAAGTGGCGTAAGGAAGAATACTGTTATTATTGGTGGAGATAGATCAAAACTGGTGTAAAGGAAAACTGGCTTAGGTGCCCATAGCAACCAATCAGATTCCACCTTTCATTTTCCAAAGGAGCGCTGAAAAATGTAAGATGGAATCTGATTGGTTGCTATGGACAAACAAGCCAGTCTTCCTTCATGCAAGCTTTGAGAAGTCTCCCCCAAATTGTCTAACCTATCTATCAAGATGCATTCAATCTGTCATACAGTGTGAGGAATTTAGCGCATCTTCTGCCACTCATAATTCAAAACTGCCTAATAGCCAGGCTGCCCTTGTTGCCCATTACAACCAATCAAAACTCTGCTTTCATTTCTTACACTGGTCTGAAAAAATAAAAGCTGAGCTCTGATTGGTTGCTGTGGGCAACAGATACGGTTGCACTAGCTAAGAGAAAAGCTATAGTTGTTGCCCATAGTAACCAATCACAACGCAGCTGTCATTTTCCAAGAGCAGACTACGAAATGAAAGCTGTGCTCTGATTGGTTGATATAAGACATAAAGGCAGTTTTCACTTTGACAGGTTCATATATATTTCCCTGTTTGGAGTACGTGCTGCATACATCAAACATATATTCATAGGGCTCCACTGACCTTACATATGCCAAGACAGTGGCCTATTGGCATATATCAAGCTGGCATGCATTGGCACACCGGAAATGCATAGTACCACACTATTCAATACAGTAAAACATATGCCACACAATATATGGGAGATATACTGTATGCCACATAGTACATATCAGGAAATGCTACACAAGCTGTCATCACTTGCTGGGAGTTGTAGTTCACAACTGTTATAGTAGGGTACGAGACCACTTTATTAGGTCATAGGATACAGACCCATAGAGCATAATAATTGTCAGCAGTCCCTGAAGCAGCGGTATGGCGGCATTAATTACATATTTCAGCACGGCGCGTTTTAGTCTCATGGCATTCATTTTGTGTGTTTGTCTCCTCCAGGTGTCCATCCATCACAGCGTCCTCACGCGGATCACCCAGCTTGGGATCATCATCTCCCTGATCTGTCTCTCCCTGTGTATTTTTACCTTCTTCTTCTTCAGTGAAATCCAGAGCACCAGGACGACAATTCACAAAAACCTCTGCTGCGCATTATTTCTAGCCGAGCTGCTATTTATCATTGGTATAAATATGACGAAAAATAAGGTACATGTGGCGCGTGAGACTGCGGATGAGTGGCAGTGATTCATGCGAATATGTGATGCTAATGTATAAACATAAATGGGGAGTATCGGGGTCATTATTTAAAGGGGTTAACCCACAATTTTTTGTTTTTAAAGAGTTCTTATGATTGGTGATAAATGTATGACCACTGAGCCCCCCATGATCACTAGAATGGGGGCTCGGAGCCTGGGTGAGTTTAAAGGGAGCTAGAGATGATAGATAGATAGATAGATAGATAGATAGATAGATAGATAGATAGATAGATAGATTATAGGTACAGCCCATTGTGACAGCAATGGTCCATACAGAGGGCTGAGCTTGAGAACTGACCATGAAGAAAACCAACATAATGATCAACCTTTCTACAGAGGTTGGGGTGAACAGAAGCAAAACTCTCTTCCAAAAAACAAGGATGGTAAAATAAACCAAGTTGATCTTGTTTATTGCTTTTTGCCATACGCCCCTTCTCACCCTTAGGGCTCTTTCACACCTGCGTTCTTTTCTTCCGGCATAGAGTTCCGTCGTCGGGGCTCTATGCCGGAAGAATCCTGATCAGTTTTATCCTAATGCATTCTGAATGGAGTGAAATCCGTTCAGGATGCATCAGGATGTCTTCAGTTCCGGACCGGAACGTTTTTTGGCCGGAGAAAATACCGCAGCATGCTGCGCTTTTTGCTCTGGCCCAAAATCCTGAAGACTTGCCGCAAGGCCGGATCCGGAATGAATGCCCATTGAAAGGCATTGATCCGGATCCGGCCTTAAGCTAAACGTCGTTTCGGCGCATTGCCGGATCCAACGTTTAGCTTTTTCTGAATGGTTACCATGGCTGCCAGGACGCTAAAGTCCTGGCAGCCATGGTAAAGTGTAGTGGGGAGCGGGGGAGCAGTATACTTACCGTCCGTGCGGCTCCCGGGGCGCTCCAGAGTGACGTCAGGGCGCCCCAAGCGCATGGATCACGTGATCACATGGCACATCATCCATGGGCATGGGGCGCTCTGACGTCACTCTGGAGCACCCCGGGAGCCACACGGGCGGTAAGTATACTGCTCCCCCGCTCCCCGCTACTACTATGGCAACCAGGACTTTAATAGCGTCCTGGGTGCCAAAGTAACACTGAAAGCATTTTGAAGACGGATCCGTATTCAAATGCTTTCAGTACACTTGCGTTTTTCCGGATCCGGCGTGTAATTCCGGCAAGTGGAGTACACGCCGGATCCGGACAACGCAAGTGTGAAAGAGGCCTTAGACAGTAATGACACTAAAATGTGTTCCTCTGATGTGTGAATGGATCCTAAAAGGGGCAGGGCACTGTGGGTGACACTATTAAGGGAGCGGAGTGCTGTGGAGGTCACAGTTAAGGGGTTGGTCCGCTATGGAGGTCAATGTTAAGGGGCGGGGTACTGTAGAGGTCACGATTAAGGGGGTGAGGTGTTGTGGAAATCACTGTTAAGGAGACGGGGTACTGTGGAGGTCACTAATAAACGGAGGCGCCTATGGAGGTCACTGGTAAAGGGGAGGGCACTGTGGATGTAACTGTTAGGGGGCAGGCTGCTGTGAGTGAGGTCACGGTTAAGGCAGCGGGTTATTATGAGGTTACTGTTAAGGGAGTGGGGTGCTGTGGCAGTCACTGTTAAAGGGGCAGTCACTGTGGAGGTATCTATTAAGGGGGCCGGAAATGGTGGAGGTCACCGTTAAGGGGACTATAACCTATGGTCATTGTTAAAGGGGTGGGATGCTGTGTAACTCACTGTTAAAGGAGCAGGCTGCTGTGAAGGTCAAAGTTAAGGGGGTGGGCTGCTGTGGAGGTCCCATTTTAAAGAGACAGGGCACTGTGGGGGGGGGGGGGGGCTGTAGAGGTCACTGTTATGGGGGATATCTTTTAACGACACACACAAATATTAAATGAAATAGATGAAATATATCCGTGCGAAGCCGGGTGCTTCAGCTAGTAATAATATTATTAATAATAATAATAATAATGATACTTTGTATCCTGTATAGACAATGCACAATATATACTGTATATCATTTGTAATGCATGTAATATATAATGCAGGTTATTATGCTGTATTCAATATTAGATACTCTTTAATTTAAAGCTACAACAATTGGAAAAGAACATAAATATGTAATTTAGAAAACATTAAAGGACCAGTTGGGAGAGACACTAGACTATTACAATATAATTCCAGCCAATTAATCATCTGCCATTCTAATCTACTAAGCATCTTTGGTAAAGAGATATTGCTGTAATTCATTTCCCAAATTACTTTAATTTCAGGTTTTTATGTTGTGATATTATTTACAGCTTCTCCCCTGCACTAAATGCTTCATGCTAATGCTTGCTGCCCCCCTGCCTTACCCCGACTCCCCTATGACCCATTTCAGGTATGCTAACCTCGACAATATTTCATGCCTTTATTATGCCTAGCACAGGGACTCTGAAAACTAGATGTTTTTTTACAGATAATATATTGCGTCTTGCGGACCCTAACTACTAAGGTAGACTTGCTGCATATTGTATGTGTGCAAAAACAGAGGGTGGGGGCGCAACTTTTCTTTGGACGGTACTGAAATATGGCAGGAGGAAGCACAAATAATTATCTCAGCACTTTATACAAGGAGGGCAAGGTACTTCTCAAAGACTGCAATACAACACACTCACATAGGCAACACGCCTGCTGGTTGCAGTCACTCAGTATAAGGACAATGCACACTTGGTGATAACAGTCTATTATAGGCACAGTATGCTTACTGGTTGCAGTCTCTTAGTGAGGAAACATATATGTAGCGGCAGGGCACAATAAGAGTATTGGTACTTTCCCTTTAATTAATTACAGTCCATGTATTACAATCCTTATACACTGTAGCAGTCCCCAGGGGGTGTGAAGTATCTTAGCTGAAGGCATTACTTCTCCCACTGCTTCGGTGTTGCCAGGGGCTGGAGCATTGGCTCCTCTTTGGCCTGGTCTTAGTAACCATGCTGTCTCGTCTCTCAGGGGACATAACTCTCACCTGGCATATTAGTCACACTCGTCATTGCTGGTCATCTCTGCAGCTGTTGCATCTGCAGAACATCACACCTTGCTGCAGCTGTTCCATCTGTAGACATCTTTGGTGGTACATTAGCAAGGAGGGAGACTCCCTCTCCTCCCACACATATTGTCTGGCCACCTGTCTCTAGTGATTTGCTTAAAGGGAGTTAACCCATGAAAAATATCCTTCACTGTTCAACCTCGCAAGTGGATCTAAATACTTTTGTAATTGCATGTAATTAAATGCTTAGTATAGTTACTGAGTTATTCACTAAAATGTATCTGTATAGCACCACCTGCTGTTTGTTCTACTTCTTATTTCTCTGTGCACCTCGCTAAGGTGGACACACACTCATTTCAATCAATAAAATGCCTCCTGAGTAGTGATGATCAAGCATGCTCGGCCGAACACCTGTTCGGCTTGAGCATCTCAATGCTCGGCACATGGTGGTACTCGGCCGAATACCGCATGTGCTTGAGCATGTGCTACGCAGCCAATAAACGTGCAGGTAAGTACTACCCTCACTGTAATGCCGTAGCCATGTTGGCTGATGGCATTAGAGTTATTGTCTGGCCAGAACGTGTCATCGAGTTCTATATAGCACTCGATGATGCATGTTCGTCTCATTCTTAGTCAGAGAGAGCTGTGCTGAGGAAGGGACAGGCAGTCTAGGGAGTGATTTAAAAATATTATTACCGCCAAAACTTTTCAGAGACCCTTTTTCAACAGAGACCCTTTTTCAATAGACGGTGTCCGCTGCGGACAGTGAGATTAGCTGCGCCACATCTCCAGTGTAAAGTGTGCGCATCCCAAAAATATCTGACATCCAGTGTACTTTTTCCGTAGACGGTGTCCGCTGTGGACAGTATTATTAGCTGCGACACATCTCATGTGTAAAGTGTGCGCATCCAAAAAATATCTGACATGCAGTGTCATTACAGTGACATTACCAATGCCACATTACAGTGACATTACCAGCGCCACATCTGCAGTCTAACGTGTGCACTTCTAAAATGTAACCCAATCCTCACCCTGATCCTCCTTCCTCCCACCATGGAGAGTCTGGGCAAACAAGTGATTCCACACTCGGATATTCCGAGGAGCTCTTTTCAGCGCCATTCCTTGATTTGGCCCTCTCACCAAGCACAATTGAAGAGGGGCAGATCTTGTGCCCTGATTCCCAAACCCTTGAGCATCCACAGTCACAAGAAGATGAGGGTGGGGAATGGCAATTACTGTTTAATGAGGTGGATGATGATGAGACACAGTTGCCAATAACTCAACGGCAATTACTGTCTCAAGAGGTTGATGAAGAGGATGAGACACAGTTGTCAATCCCTGAGGTTGTGGTTAGGTCAACAAGTCAGGAGGATCAGCAGAGTGTGAAAGTGGAAGAGGAGGTGGTGAACGATGAAGTCACTGACCCAACCTGGGAAGGTGGAAAGCCGAGCGAGGACAACAGTACAGAGAGGGAGGGATCTGCTGCAGCAGTGACCTGGGAGTCCAAGATGCATCCAGACATCCTCCCCATGCTGTTCCCGAACCATTTCAGTGGTGTTTCCATCATTTTCTGACCTTTTACTATGAACCAGACACCCTCCCCTCTTCAGAGCAGGGGGTGCCTGGTTTAATGCTCAGGTTCTCCCATTGACTTTCATTATACTCGGGTGCTCGGTAGATCACCCGAGCATCCTGATGTGTTCGACCAGAGCTCCCGAGCACTCGCTCGATCAACACGATCAACACTACTCCTGAGTTGTGATAGGGAAAGGGTTGCAGTAGAAAGGTCATGCCCCTGACCTGCCAGTTTGATAAAAATCTAGCAGGTCAACCTGAGCAATGAATGGGGAGATCTCTGGATCTATGTGAGGTACAGGGCTGGTTCTAGCTTTGTTAGAAAGTGATCGTCAAGTACTATATGGGGCCCATGGCAGGAGTTGAAAACTTGGTCAGGACTCTATCCTCTAAAGGAACAACTTTTAGCAAATGAGGCAGTGGAAAAATCGCCCAAGGGTCATTGAACAGGGTACGATGCAACTTCAGCAGATGGTATCTACCCGCTGCTGCAGCGGCTGTAGCAAACCTTGATTCAGTGCTCACATCCCTGCAGGGGTGCACAGCGTGGGGCTCACACCATGCTGTTATTGCCAGGATAACATTAAAAGTGTTAGGCTACTTTCACACCTGCGTTTAGGTGCAGATCGGTCTGGTATCTGCACAGACGGATCCGCACCTATAATGCAAACGCTTGTATCTGTTCAGAACAGATCCGTTTGCATTACCATGAACAAAATAAAAAAAAACTGTTCTCAATTGCACCATATTGTGTCAGTAAAAACGGATCCGTCCCCATTGACTTACATTGTAAGTCAGGACAGATCCGTTTGGCTCAGTTTTGTCAGACGGACAACAAAACGCTGCAAGCAGTGTTTTGGTGTCCGCCTCCAGAGCGGAATGGAGGCTGAACGGAGGCAAAGTGATGCATTCTGAGCGGATCCTTTTCCATTCAGAATGCATTGGGGCTGACCTTGAAAGGGATCTCACAGGCGGACCTAGAAACGCCAGTGTGAAAGTAGCCTACTCGGCCAGTAAAAATTTTAGAAAAAGGGGCAGAATGACCTAAAAGTAAGCAAAACATAATAAGTGCTTACCTTATTACAGTAATGATCTCTAGCACTACTGTACCTGCTGATCTCTTCCTGATGTCCCTTCCTGATCCCTCTTGACACGGAAATATGACACCACTGAAAGGTCACCACTGCGACCAATGATCGGCTGAGCAATCCCATTTCCTGTGTCAATAAGGACCAGAATGTGTAGACCCACAGGGGACCCGGGAAACTTCAGAATGGGAGCAGTGGGGGAGCTCTCTTGCTTTTTTTTTTTTTATAAAGCAATCCCATCCCTTTTTTTAAACGTTTTAACCGGTCGGACAACCCGTTACCCTATGGAAATAGCTCAAAACTCTCACAACGACTTACCCTGAAGCAGAAGCCTAACTTCCTATTTTCCAATTCCCTCGTCGTCAGATTATCATTGTGAAATATTTTTGGAATCCTGTCTTGCTGACTTAAGGCGCATTCCAGAAAGCAATAACATTTCCCCACGTTTGTACAGTATATGTATTTAAAGAAGATCTTGCATAGATATGCCAGGGGAAATCAATTCCGCAGTGTGACACTGAAGAATCAGGGAGCGACGAGCACAGGAATAATTGCTTTTGTTTTATTGTTTAAATATTGGGAGGTGGTAATATTCAGGAGGCACAAGACAGCGGTAACTAATGTTTATTCTCCCCGGGGGGAGCCTCAATGAGCTATTCTATATCCTGCTTATTTCTTACATTTCTATGGAAGCTTGCATGAGCGGCATTATGTTTAGAGTTATGTTCTGTAGCAGATGCCACTTTAAAACTTAGTCACTTTGAAAACTTCTGTTCATATTTATAGGGTTTTCAGAAGGGGAACAAACATCCTTTGTGAATGTTCTGCTGGATTTTGTTTTTCAGAGGGAAGCAAAAAAAAGTTACCTGGAAGAAAAATTACCAGGATTAATAAAATCGAGTGTTGAATAGGAAGTCAAGGTTGACACCTTTAAAGGGATTGTACAGCCTTTCTTCTGCAGATAGGAAAAGTTATACATTTATTACCACCGAGAAAAACGTGTTGTCTGCTGTTTCTGGTGGGTGCTTTGTTCAGATGTTATTATGTTTCAAAGAGTCATGTGGAGGCGAAGGTGAAATGGAAGTGGTGGCACTGTTGCATTCAGTGGGAGATGTTTGTAGATGTTGGTGGTGACAATTGGTATAACAAGTTGAAAATATAAACGTAAAAGGCATTTGGAGAAAAACATTCCTAAAAAATAGAAGACTAAGACTAAGGTCACCTCAAAATGGAGGTTTATAAGAGGTGACTTATCTACTCGACTTATCTATGTACATTAACTCTTGTAAACTTAGGTAAGTGCCATAAAATGCCCAAAAAAACTCCAGATCCAGTTGACCCATGTACTCATCTATGATGTTCCTTCAGAAAAGATGTGCAAACATAGGCATGATAATAATGTCTTGGGTCTGAGGACATGTTTCTGGTTACAAGTTCCTTATGGACAACGTAAAGGGGCAGTAGTCTGTGAATGATGGGATGTCGTTTTTTTTTTAGACCTGCTGAAACAGATGATGTGATCCACCATGTCACTCCACAGAAACAGCATGAATTGCTGCTGCCCTTTTGATTCCTGTTGGTTTCCACTTCCTGGTCCCAGCTGGACAGACAAAAGCTGGCAGAAGATGCCAATCTCTGGTCAAAAGCAGAGTGTGCAGGTATCTCCAGGCATTTTCTGCATGTCGAGCTAGGAGAAGAAAGTAGAGACCAACAGGGACCTGTTAGTGTTTGAAGGGCAACGATTGGCAAGGTACGTGATGTAGGGTTGTAAAGTTATGCCACCACCAAACATTTATGACCTGACTGAGGAGGTCTGACTACTGAGATCACCACCAATCACTAGAACAGGGTTCTGGAGGCATTACAATAGAGTGTCAAACATACATGTACCCTGCCGCTCCAGGTTATAGGACTGATGGAGATAGGTGCGTGAAGTGGCAGTGTGATCAGGCTCTCATTCTAGTCAATGGGGGTCCCAAGGGTCCCATGATCATACATTTATCATCTGTCCTTTGGAGAGTTGAAAGGAACACTTCTCGTTTAAGAGAGCTCTTCAATAACACAATTAGTTTGAGAAATTAGTATATGTGCAATGCAATATATCTATAAATTGTCTCCAAAAAAGTCACTCATAATGAAGTCAATTTATAAAGTTATTGTTGAAAAAAAATAACGTTTTAAAATGCGTTTACACCCTTTTGCCTTTTAATTTCAAGAATTGACACATTCAAAATCTTTATAGGGGTCGGAGCTTTGGTATTCTACCAGAGAACTCTAACTCCCCTCCAAACAGTAGTAATAGTATCCTGACTGTCTGTAGCCACCACTAGGGGGAGCTTAAAAGCTCAGAGTGCATACATTGAGCTTAATAGTAAAATATTATGCAGTAAGCTCCTCTAGAGTCTGCGACGGGCAGTACAAATGTTTTTCATTTAACACAATGTTTATGAAGAGGATTTGGAGCTTTGTATCAGAAAAGACTAAGCTCTGGCTGCTATAAAGCCACATTAGGAACTGAATTAGTGCAGAATGTTGGACCTTTGTGTTGAAAGGTGGATAGTTACCTGAAAGGTGGACAGAAGGTGATCTCGTAAAAGTGTCTGATAGTTTCATTTGGAAATGTATTATTTTCGATTGTTTAGATGTAACCTGTGGAGTCATTTTCTGTCTTAACGTGGAAAAAAAAAAACTATAACTTGTTTTAGACAGTCTGCGGCTTTTTTTTTTTTGTTCCAAACATTTTCTTTTATTTTCTTGCTTAGTGTGAGATCTCGATGACTGAACAAGTCTTAATAGCTAACAGCATCATCTATCTTGTTTTATTTTCATTCTCCTCGGGGGGAAAAGGATTACATAACCGCTAGTTTGTCATACCTCTTTTCACTTACCATGATCCTGTTTTCTTACACCTATGGTGGGACTGAATCCGTTCTCCCGTTTCGGCACTTATCTCCGGAGAAATATAAGAACTATTAATGTTCTTTTTCAATGCAGTAATTAAACTTTGAGCGCACCCAAACAGTCTGGGTCTAATGTTAACTGAAACGCATCACGTGGTAGGATGGCTTCAGTCCTAATAATACAGAATAATAGGCATATTCTTCTTCGGCATAATCTTATAATAGGCACCCGCATGTTCAGTGCAGACAATAGCTAATAATTATACCAGAACTTGAACATATAAATGCATAGCGCTCTAAACCTCCTGCTTCCCATCACGTTATATGATGGAGTTCTTACTGCCTCTACCCACCAGTAGGGAGAGCTGGCTACATAGAGATTAAAAGGGTTGGGGTGATTTAAAGGATTGTATAAAAACCTGAACCTGTGGAGGAAAGATATTTTATTTTTATTTTTTTTGTCTGTTGGGCTGCCAGTGCTGCAGTCTCTTCCATGCAGGTCTAGAGTCCTAAGCCATCCTATTCAGCTGCATATAGTCTAGTTGGGACCGGGGTGGAAGAGTCCACAGTTGGCCTTCATGCAGAAGTAGCGGCCCCAACATGCGTGGGTAAAGTACTGAAGAAACTACCTTTCCTCTACACCAGGGGTAGGCAACCTCCGGCTCCCAGCTGTTGTGAAACTACAATTCCCAGCATGCTCCATTTATTTCTATGAGAGTTCTTAGAAGAGCAGAGCAAGTATGCATACTGGGAGTTGTAGTTTCACAACAGCTGGGAGCCGGAGGTTGCCTACCCCTGCTCTACACAATGAGAACACTCCAGATTTTTCTGACAAGCCAGGAGAAACCCTATCAGGGCAGGTTCGCACTGGTGTTGGAATTCTTTTATAGGTTTTGGTTTCTTTAAGAGGCATTCCATTTTGCTCTGTCCTAATACATGTCGATGAGGACACATAACGGTTCCTCTTATAGGCTTTTGTTTTGTATTCCGTCCTAGAATTCCATTATATTCCGTTATCACTCTGTTATAAAACCTATAATGGAATTCCATAATGCCAGTGTGAACCCGTCCTACGTATCAATGATTTATTCTTAGGATACACCATTAATATCAGATCATGGGGGTCTTACTTCTGGCACCCCTGACAATCAACTATTTGAAGAGGCAATGGCACCTCCACTTTTTAGGCTAGGTCTCTACATAAGATCCCCCAGCAAGATCTCCCAAACCACCACCAACCACCAAACGACAACCACAACCCATGGGAGTGCACTACCACGTTTGGAGAGCAGTCACAGCCCAATAGTCAAAACTGGAAAAACCCAACCAGAAAAAGTGCAGCACCTGTCTTTGTACATTGCCACTGCATGATGACCTCTTTTAAAGAGGTTGTCCATGCTTTTTCATATTGATGACCTCAGGATAGGTCATCAGCATCAAATCAGCGGGTTTCCAACAGCCGGCACCCCCAGCTGTTTGAGGAGATAGCGAGCGCTATGCGCACTTGCCGTCTCCCTTATCTTTTCCTGCTCTCTGCTGTATGTCTATGGTACAGGATAGGTCATCAGTATGAAAAAACCCAGACAAGCCCTTTAGGTAGGTTCCTACTCTATTAGGTACATCATTACAGCCACAATACGGTAGCTGTAGGGAGAGCGACATTAGCCCTTCTGCCCTTCTAAGCCCCCCTGGGTGAGGACTATAGCACTTCACCAGTTCAAGAGAGGATACAGCAGTAAAATAAATTTTGGGGCCCACCATACCGATACATTCAGATATTACCTGCTCACACAGCAGCAAGATGCTACCAGATGATTGAATATGGGGGTCCCTGCAGCAATTTTGAGAAGGTAGGTCCTGGGAAGAAGAGGACACTGGCTATCTTCCCTCTATACCTAGAAGTCATCTCAGTTCTGATCGTGTCTATAATAATAAACTGGGGAGTTTATTTAATAATCTATCAAGTTTTTTTACATGAACATAGGCTGGTGGATGTGCTGTACATTGAATATATGTATGTAGTGCAGTAACTCTACTGTGTTATGTGCCACTTGTGCAGGGGGTGGGAGACTAGGGGCTCACCTAGCTCAGGGGATTCACCTGTACCCTTGTAGGCCAGTCTGAGCCAGGAATACAGTATACGTTTTTCAAATATTTTAAATTTTTTTTATTTTTATGTTATGGCCCATTTATTAGACAAAAGCGGCAGGATTTAGACATTAGGGTTCTGCTGTGCGGATCTGCAGGATTACCTGCTTATCATGTAACTTTTATGAAACTTCGGCCCCTTATTCCCCTTTCAATTTTTGAAATACAATCGTACACAAAGAGCTAGAAAACCAGTGTAGCAATGATTGCATTACAGTTTGAGTCTCTTGGAGCGTTTGAAATCTGTCATGAATATGTAACGGATAAAATTTCTGAGAGACGCAATACTCGGTTGTAAGCAGCGATGGTTCTCAACTGTATTCTCTCCAGATGGAGCACAAGTGGATTAGCTTGTGAACCATCAATGTGAGATATCCACCTATGTGCCTGGATAGAGAGACACGGTGCAGTGTCAGAAGATTAAAGGGTTCCACAGCAAAGATCGTATTTCCCTAGAGGAGTCCATTTTATCTCCTTCTCACCTCTTTACTGTAGTGTCTTAAGGTGGCCATACACCATCAATACAACTGGTCTGCCGACAGCTATTCCAACCCACCGCCCCATAGACTTGACGCTCAGCTTGGCCAAGCACGCAGGTGCTCTTAGTAAGGAGATGAGAATAGGTCACTGCCAGACACCATCTGCTTTTTTGACACCATCTGCATGTCTAACCCTTCTTTCCCCTGACATCTAACATCAGTGAAGAATCAGGATATTTACATATCCTGCTGAAATTGGCAGTTTTTAGCCAATATTCACCATATCTATGGCCTGCTCTAGTCTGCTTTGCCTCTGTCAGGGGGGGAACCTGCCGTACCAGAAACCCTCCTCGACTGCTTTACTTGTCTGGATATTAAACATGGTGAAGCGCAACTGTGTAGCTGTATTGTGACATACAGAGAATCTGAGTCACGGTACCTTCTGCGGTTAGAAGGTACCGTGAAGGTTAAAAGATCGTAGAGACTGACTGCACGTGAGGTTAACTGAAAATCTCTTGATTCTCAGTGTTGTGGTTTGGCAATGACCACATCTCTTGTCAGGTGCAGCCCGTGGTCATTACTGCTTCCCTACTTAGTTTGTTCGCACACTTCATACCATGCAGTTGATATTCTCTGTTCGGATTTGAAAGAGTTGGTGTGTGGACCTTACCTGTGTTCCTGCTCATCCATTTTCTATAAGATAAGTTGTACTGCTCTTTGTATTTGGTTGTTCCCCTGTGCTTGTTGTTACTAGCCCTCAGGTTGACGCTGGTTCGTTCACCTGGGAAGGAACCAGTTGTCTTATTCCCTGCCACTACCTAGGGCATCTCAGGACTCCTAGGGTCTAGGTTCCGGCATATGTATTTTCCCACCTTCAGGGACTATACATACTGACAGGAGTCAGGGCCAGGTTTAGGGGCTTCCTAAGTGGTGACCTTTTCCCTCTTCCTTGCCTTGAGGCCTAGTTCTGTGTCCCTCCCCTCCCCTGTATTCGTGACAATTTGCACATAAGACTTACCACTGAAAAAACACTGTTGCCTTTTAGACAACTACTTAGATGGTTATGAGCATTCAGCCATACAGCAAAGTGACAATAAAGAACTGTCAAATAATAATATCATTGGAACCTTGCATAAATGCTGTATCAGGTATGTCATCATCATAACCCGACGTGCTAATGGAACTTATTATACATTAAAGTATTGCACAAATTGGAATACTACATAGAAAGATTGGGACATTCCAAACCAAGCTTCATTATATATATATATATATATATATATATATATATATATATGTGTGTGTGTGTGTGTGTGTGTATTTAAGTGCATATTCTTTGGTTCACTATTTTTATTTTTTTACTTTGCATTTTTTTATATTTGTTATATTTTAGTTGGCCAACTTGACTATATTATATTATATTGGATTAACATCCATGTATATTATGTATCATTTATGTTGCTTTAAATGTGTGGTGGATATTCGTCTGGAATAGACCAATTACAGGACCAGGAGCGGGATATCTTCTATCCACATTTTGGCATTATTATTCAGGTTATGCTGATGATTCTAATAAATTAAAAGTTTTTTATCAACAGAGCAAGCCAAGCAGGTTGGGTAGTCAAAAAGTTTAGGTTATCTGAAGGCAGGTGGTGCAATCTCAAATTCCTAACTTTTTGTATTTATAGCTTCTTTGTGCCATCATTGCTGGATTACTCCATTACTTCTTCCTTGCTGCCTTTGCTTGGATGTGCATCGAAGGGATTCATCTGTATCTCATAGTGGTCGGTGTCATTTACAACCGAGGATTCCTACATAAAAATTTTTACATTTTTGGCTACTGCAGCCCAGCCATAGTAGTTGGGGTTTCGGCTGTTTTGGGATACAAGTATTATGGCACAGATAAAGTGTAAGTATATCTATATTGTAGCACTTGGTTGTCAGATGTATTTTCCCAACAGGATAAATTATTTACGCTGTGATATTTTATTTATTTTGAAGATGTTGGCTGAGCACAGAGAATAATTTTATATGGAGTTTTATTGGACCGGCCTGTCTCATCATTCTCGTGAGTACAACATTCCTTTTTTTATTAATATTCTCCAGTGTTTTATTGGAGCATTTTTGATTTAAGTAAGATTAAGAGGATTGTTTAACAACATACTGCGAAGAGCTCAGATGTGTGGTAGCCCATTGCTTTCAGCGAGATATTTGCTAGTGTGTTTTTCCTACCTTCTAAATTCAGGGCTACTGCATAACCACACAGACAACAGGATCGTAGGCGAGAGACTGTGCAGTGGCCAGGTTCGGGTGGATAATATTCTGTTATTCTTATGACGCCAATTGCAGCGTGCACAGGGTACTATCCCAGGGCCCTTCCAAGGTGTTATAACACTCGTTCCAGATTAGGAATGCCAGAGTGGGGTAATGGCCTATAATGTCTCTGTAGTGTTGTGGTAGTTGTGTCACGGTGTCTCCTACCTGGATACGGCTGGACTCCTGGCTCACTTGCAATAAATTTGAGTGTAGTGATAGTAGGAGTAATAGAGGAACTTTGCAGAATAATTGATGTTGCTTTACTTGAGGTAACTTGCATCCAAGCAGTATACAGCATTGGTCACTTTGTCCCAGCAGGTTTTGGCAATGATTGTCAGGAATGAGTACTTCTGCTTTAAATGTGGAGCTTGCAGGATAAACGTCCAATTGGTAGCTCTGTAACTATGGCAGGATTACCTTCTGCACTTATCTGGTAACTTCTTCTGTGTGGGGACAGACTAGCTGAGGAGGAATAGGTTTCTCCTAGGACTCTAGACTTATCTCACAGATGGATTCTCAGGGGATGCTTTCTTCCTGGAACTCTGGAGTTTGTCTGTAGTTTCTGCTTTCCTCATCCAGCAGAGTTGAAGGTGCTCAGACTGGGTATATGGCCAAGTCTCAGCCGAGACTAGGCCCTTGCTGTCTTCCCTAAGAAGAGGAACTCCACACACACACACCCTACCCCTAGGAGGGGGTGGGCTACACTGACTCTAACTTCCTTCTCCACCCATACTGCAGGATGTGGGTCCAGCCCACTTCTCCACAGAGGGGGAGCTAAGCTGGAATAGACCATTCCAGCTCAGATACACTAAACTGTAACTTGTACCTGCCAATGAGTTGCTGACACCTACTGGTAACCAGGCTAATTACATGAACAACTGCATTTAACATATATGTATATGCACATTTGTGGAAGACATGAGCAAAATAATATCTGATGACAGTATAAAGGCTCCTAGGAGATAGTAGCGGGGTAGAGGCTTGTAGTAACAACAGCATGTGCCACCAGTGGGACAACTGGACTCAGAGGTCCATGTGCTCGTTTTCCTTTTCTCCTAAATAGATTATATGACCGGTCAGCTCTCAATAAAACACGGTTCCAGATCCAAAAATGTCTGCTGTATCTTCAGTAAGGTACTGCACAAATTATTTTTATTAGAGAGCAAATAAATAGGTCAAGTGTAAGGGCAAGGTAGTGCAAAGGATCACATGGCATACATACCATAGTAGAGCGTAATGAATACTGGATGTAAGACAATATAATTGGTGGGTTGTGCTACTAGGTAAAACTACACTTATGAACTGTGATATTAGCAGTTTTTTTTTTTATTCAGCTTTATTGCATCTAACAAATTCAGCACTTCTACATCTATAAACCCAAAAATGCTAAAATGGGTTTACAAAGCAAAATAGATCCACATCCTAATCTTTTACTTATTCTGAGATACCAAAAGGCACTCCAATCTTATTAGTTTATGTAAGAATAAATTCTAATCCTAAAACCTTTGTTACTGGGTGAAACTTGTGCTGGACTCCCCTCCCCTGAGGAACTTGCTTATGAGCAACGATTTGGCGATTTGCCCCAAGTGTCATGGAAAGGATGGGAGGGGGAAGAAACGCCTGACACTATTGTCCAAGGAGCCAAAGCTTGACAATAATATAGGGGACCCATTTTGATGTTTTTTATAGGAACTCCTTCCTTCTATGTGCCCCACTGGGTTGAGACAACATATAAAGGATCAGATATGGGAAGACCTCTTGTCAAAAAGGTTTTCTGGGATCGGGATAAGTCATCAATACTAGATTGGTAGGAATTCAACTCCACTAATCAGCTGTTTTAAGGAACACTCATGCAAATGCTGTGGCCTCCTCATTGTTACATTGGGCTTCTTTTGATTGGACCGCGCTGCCTCAGAAGTCACAGGAAATCCACAATCGAAGCCAGCAAGATAATCACGGACATGGGGAAGCAAATAGGCCAGTCAAAGGCTCTCCTCTCCTTTCCAAGCTTCTATGGAACACCAAAATTGCATCCAATAGTGAAGTACCGTCATACAGATTGGAGTAGAAAATGGTTTTAATATACTCACAATGTACAAGTATATACAGGCAGTATACAATGGATCAATCACCCAACCCGGGTTTCGCTCAGTCGAGCTTTGTCAGGGGTATTCATCCCACCCACTCCAGGGCGGTCTTATACATTACATTACATTGGGCTGCCTGCCTGTCTGCCGTGACCTTGCAGGATATAGCATTTTTCCCATTCATTTGAACATGCAGGTACTGTAGAAGTAGATAACCCTATTTAAAAATGACATTGCCCAAGTGTTGCAGACCATTGAAACAGCTGATCGTCGGGGTGCCAAAAGTCATGCCCTCAACAATCCGATATAGATGGCCTCTCCTAAGTATAGGTCATCAATCTACTGATCCCAAAAAATCTTTAAAAAAAATTCAGGTGTGCTGTTTTATGTGTCATGTCTGGGGGGGAGGGAGAAAGTTTATGACTGAGACTTGAACTTTTAAAAGAACAAAATAAAGTTTGACATGTCGGCCTGTACGTTGGAAAACTCAGCAGGAGGTTGAAGAAGAAAGTATGTCAACAGTCTGATAATCTGATATTTGAAATATTTAGTTGTATCATCTTCCATTGATGATCAGACATCTCCGAAGATTACACTGTCATCTTCATGTTTCACAAAATCTAATGTACCCTGCAATCATCACAGTTATTTTTAACCCAAATTGTAGCATCAGACAGAAGCCGGCTATTTCACGTGAAGTGACACTCGTTGACTAGCAGACCTGGCGCATCTAGAAAAATTGTTCCTGTGGAACAACGTGAGGTCTGCTAAGTTGTTGCATTTGGCTTAAAAACTAATCGTAAACTTTCCTGACCTACCAGAGGTCTCAACAAAAGTCGTTTCCTCCATAATATTACATAGTTTCGTATCAGTGCTTGACTGTGTTCCAGAATCCAGATCGTCATGATCTGATTTGGCTTCCCATTTACATTGTCAGCATATTTCCTCAGGCTGTTTTTGCGTACAAGGTTTGTTTATAGGTCAAATTACAATATGGACAAACATGATCGGGGGAAAAAAAATTCTGACATTACAACTAAAAACATTAACTCAGAATGATGTAGATTAATCTGAAACAGTTCATGTTTTATAGAAGCTTGGATTTACACAGGACACAAAAATGTGGGGATTTGTAAAAAAAAAAGACAATCCCCTCTCGCTCCAAAATCCATCCATTCTAAATCTGCCATATTGGATTACAAAAACAATATTAGGATGCCAAAGTCCTGTAGGGAATAGTGTTTTTGATATTGTGCAGGCCCTCAAAGCTTTGAGGTAAATGAGGAAATGAAGTGCGGTATGAAAACTTGGAATTTTTTCAAGAGTTTGAAAGTGATATTTTTTTTTTTTTAAGGCAAAGTCTGTCCTAAACATTCAACTCTTCTCGGCTGAAAGACCTTCCAGATAGCAAATAAAAGGGTTGAAAATTTTTGAAAGCCTCCTCAACCCACTCTTCCCATACAACCCCCACTCCCCCACTAGTCAAGATTGCTCTTTCAGACCAGGCCCAGCAGCATCTCCATCCATTTCCTACATGAATGTATGATATTTCATGTCACCGTATATACTGTCACTGTATATAATATCATTGTATAATACTGTTGCGGGGACGCTGTCAATAAAATCTTTTAGTCCTCCTCCTGAGCGGACACCTTATTAGTTTGGGCCCTGTAGCAGCCACTATAGCTACTAATTTGAGGTAAAAGAAATATGATGGTTAATTCTATAGAGCAGAGGGTAACGCTCTACTGTGATAGCTTGTGCACCCAGAACATGCACTTCTTATCCTAGTCATGGTGTCCTAACCAGTGGAAAGACAGCTGCACTGGATCCTGCTGCATTTTTAAGTTTATTGACTGGACTTCGGTATTTGTGTCTTATATAGTTCTTACAATAAGTAGAAATTCCACTACTGTTTCACCTTCTCCTGTACATTAGTTTAATTGGGGCATTTACTATACAACTGTCTCACAGCTTATCTATTAGTGTGGGTCATCTGACCTCTCTGCTACAGCCAGGCTCATTTGGAAGAGGAGTTGCTGATTGATTAGCCTCTCTTTAAATATTGTTGGCTTCAGCAATGGGTTGCTGGTTATAGCATAAGCTCTGTGCGTTAACCAGCAAATACTTGTATCTGGTATCTAGTTCCTTGTTTAGTGTCTCCATGTCTGTGTAGTTTAGTTCTTGGATTTATTTTAATCCAGATCTTGGTTCTGAGTTTTTATAGTTTGTTATGAGTTCAAGTTGTGTTATGTCCAGTGTTGACAAGTAGGGTTTCAATAGGGAGAGACCTATGGACATCAGTGTGGACTAGTGTGTGGTGTTAGGGCCAGTGTTCAAGGGTAGATGCAAGGAATGATTTAGGAAGAGTTAGTTAGGGTTAGTTGTTTGTTCTCTTTAGTTATCTTCATCCTAGCAATTGGTGTTGTTACAACAGTATATCATAAGACTAGACAGTCATTAAAATGTATTACACGGGGCAACATCCAATTGAATGCCAGCCATGCCCCTAAGGAGCTTTAAAAATTAGAGAGGAGTAAGAGGTCCATGTAAATCCATTTTTTTAAGTATTTGTTTTTTATTTGTTTTGTTAACAAACATACCAAGTACAAGAAGACTATTATATGCTCTTACATTTCCTTGGCCTCTGAAATGAAGACCATGATGTTTTGAAAATAAGACACTGAGTTCAGGCTTACTAGATGGTCTCCTGTACACATATCATAGACATTCACGAAGACATTTAAAAAACTCTCATTGAGATCTCAAAATGGCAACCCCTTTGGGAATGAAAAGCTGCCCAACTCCATCAACTGATTAGGAAACTTTTGTCTGGACACACATTTCCACCACTGCCAAGAAAATGTGGTATTACATGGATAGTACCAATGCAATACCAAGTCAGGCGGAGTGTTGATCGTATCTGTACGCAAAGGTGTGCAATTATTTTTCTTAACATACCATACCATTGGAAATAGACCCGTTTTCTCCTATTTTCACCAAAAAGTACATATGATGCATACATGTGGAATGATTAATTTTAATGTGTCATTATACTGATATATTTTCAGGTTAACCTGATGGCATTTGGAGTCATAATATACAAAGTTTTCCGTCATACTGCAATGTTGAAGCCAGAAGTTAGTTGTTACGAAAACATAAGGTAAATGATAAAGTTTTAGGTTACAGTGCACCTTTCAGGAAAAAAAACATTGTAAGGAAAATGTCTGGTTAAAAAATAGTCATGGATAAGTCAAATGGAAGATGTACAACTTCAAATAAAGTAGATCTTCCATCATGGTCTGCCTTTAGTTTTCATAAGACCTTGTTACTTAAGAAATCAGCTTTTTTGAATCCATGGTGCCAGTAGATTGAAGATGTAACATAAGGCTTTTTCATCCCAGGGGCGAAATCTAGTTTAATGGTTTATTGGGTTTCCTCGAAAGCAAGAGCATACTAAGACTGACGATACACTTTATATAGCTGTTGGCCAAATTCTCAAAGCTGTTTGACCAACGGCTGTCTTTCCTGCCTCCTCCATACACATGAATGTTTGGCTCTGCTAAGGTGCAGATATTCTAAATGGGGAGAGGTGAGAAAGCCGCATCCAGACACCTCTGGTAGCAGCTAACCTTCCCTGAAAACAGTCCAATAGCCTGATCCATATTTGCCCTGACCTTTGCCATTGGGGGAGAGTCAGGAGGTCTCCAAACACTAGTTGGTCAGCTCTTCAGAGTATTTTGCCTACTCTAATTTCCGGTTCATTGCCTGATTTACTCTAAAGCCTATAGTTTTGGGCCCAGGGTGAGTCCTAATAGACTTGAGTTGGCACTTCCCACCTTTAGGTGTAAAAATGTCCATGCCTTTCTTAGAAATCACAATGGTAGAAAACAAGGAAATTGTCTGACCAAGAGCATCCAGTGCCCTTAGCTGGAGGAAAACAAGTGTAGTGCCCTTAGCTGGGTTTGCACAAAAGTTCTATGCATTATCACACTGAGGTTCCATGAGCCACCAGAATATATGATTCTGAGGGCCCATCCTCCATCTATGCAGAACATATGCGCAACTTGTAACTGCATGCTAAACTATAATTGTACCATAAGACATAGACCCTTTTGGCACCCCCCACCCCCACACATGTCCCTCTTTTGTAGTTACTTGTAACCTAAATTCCTTTGGTCCTTGAATGTCCCTCTTATTTAGTGATGAGCAGCAAAGACAATATTAGTTTTCACGATATTTCACAAATTTTTCACATAATATTTGCATTAAATGCATGAATTCTAGAAATCAAAATCCCCATTATTTTTGCAATTGCACAAATCGACACTAATGCTGCGCAATATGTGCAAGTTCACAATTTAACAGGTCTGAGTAGATATTACTGATTGTGCACTAAGTATTGTTGTGACATCACAGCACTGTGTCTGCAGCATTTATGTATGGACAGCAGAGAAACAGTAATCCCTATCACACTACCTAACACCCTGCACTGGAACCTATCAGCAACACTATATCCCTATCTAACCTACACTGACTATCTCCCACTATCTGTATTATATATATGAGCTAACTAACTAACTATCTAATATAATTAGATAAGGAATAGGATCCAGATGAAAGCACAGAGCACAGCAATGTCACTGCTCTCTCTCTCAAAACTGCAAAAAAAAATGCAGAAAATGGCTGCTGGGGAGGTTCTTATATAGTAAAGGGGTAGGCAACTTTCCTATTGGTTGCTAGGGATGTTGCTATGCTCTGACAAAGATATTGCAGCCATTCCTTGGCCCACGAGCAAGAAGGGAGGTTACTGATGAAAAAAAAAAAACTAGAATATTGCGATTACGAAAATATAGCCCTATATTCAACATTTTTCGTGAATTCTCAAAGTGCCGATATTCGAGATAAAAATTTGTGATTAGAATATTCGCGATCAACACTACTCTTATTGACCAGCAAATAGATTTACATTAAATTTACTACACTGCCTCAGAAGTAGTATCCCTCTTTTACCATTCAAAGGTTGGGAGGTATTCCAGTAAGAAGTCATTGGCTAAAAAATCAGTTCAAAATGGCCGTCTTCTTCTAAACCTTTGAGGCCTATTTTCCAATCAGAGCCTGGGCCCATCAGAGGTTCATTTAAGACTCTTGTGTTCCAGTCTGACCATCGGGCTATGATGGCATTTCTATAACAAAGGGTGGGCTCTGTTTCCACCTTGCTTATGGGGCCCCCCCAATGGTTGAGATTGCTTTAATCTACTGGCATAGCTTTTAAAATTGGTCATGTTGAATATTCTTTGCACTGACACATTTTCTCTTCTTTCCGCCTCAGTTTTCAGAACCTCTTTCAGTGGAATAAATAAAATGTAAAAGTAAAGTATGCTAAAAGTTATCACACAGATTTGTATTATTAAACCATCTCGGGACAATTGATACTTGCATTCCCAGATAATTACATTTTTATTCTATATATAAAAATTCATAACCTGGCAGACAATAACAAAAGCAGTTTTTTCTATGCTCGGCGATGCGTCACGTGATTATTATAGACACATTTTTACTTCTGGGAATTGCTCGCAGTAGATTTTGAATGAAGTCATATGGCAGTGCCAGTCACCAGGGTATGCCATATACACAGAAGACAAATGCTAGAAGCTTGGAGGATGGTAATGTAGCATCAGAGTGTGCATTGTATCAGCCATATAATTACCATATTGTATGTCGTTACATCTTTGGCTTTAGGGTTGATTACATCCTGTAGTAACAAATACCTTTCTTATGCAGGTCATGTGCAAGGGGGGCTCTGGCCCTTCTGTTCCTTCTAGGTGCCACATGGATGTTTGGTGTCCTTCATGTTGTAAATGGGTCGATGGTCACTGCTTATCTCTTCACAATCTCCAATGCCTTCCAGGGAATGTTCATCTTCATCTTCCTCTGTGTTTTGTCTAAAAAGGTTAGTGGGGAAAAAAGTATGATAATTTACTGAAGAAGATGACATGAGGGATAAGGTATACGTTAGGCATAATGTCCCTGATCGCCACATTCCTGCTGTGCAAGGTGGGCATGGATGCCAAGCTATTCCTCAGGCCATCTGCCATCCTGGCTTTTCTGTTCCTAGGGCTCTGAGTGGTTGGACCAGAGTCATTGACACCAATGGGTCATCTGCCAACTATGCTGGGACTATCCCAGGTCTGATTGCTCCCCTGCAGCAAAGTCCAAATCCCTGTACAAAGGTTAAAGACTGAATACCAGGGGAGAGCAGGAATAATTTACTAATCTGAAAAACTCCTAAATTAGGCGTATTTCAGGTGCATCTGCGACTTTTCCCTGCTCACGACCAGGTCTAAAATTGTGGGCGGGGAAGAGGACGGTCGTAGAAAATGGTCTAAATGTAAGAGACAGCTTGGAAGCTGTCTTACATTTAGAACTGGCCATAATAAAGTTATGGTTGTCAGAATATGGCATTTTTGGTATTGTCACAATCGTATTGAGACACAGAATAAGAAAGTAATGTCATTTTTAGCGCCCAGTGACAGCCGTGATGTAAAAACCCCCAAAACCTTGCAGAATTGTGTTTTTTTTCCCCTGATTTCCAAGACAATGCATGGTAAAGTAAATGGCAGCATTAAAAAGGCATGTTGTCCCGCAAAAAATAACGGAAAAATAAAAAAGTTATGGCTATTGGAATGTGGGATGGAAATATCAAAAATTTTAAAATGGGTTGTCCAGAAACAGCAAAACATGTTTGTGTGTTTTTTAAACACAACATCGGTCCATGGGTTGTGTCTGATATTCCAGTTCATCTCCTTTCAAGTGAATGGAGCTAAGCTGCAATACCAGACACAACCAGTGGACATGTGTGGCACTGGTTTTGGAAGAAAGTAGCCATGTTTTAAAAGGCTAAACAACCCATTTAATTTTCTGTGCCCTTCCACCTCACATCATCAGGCGCGTGCAGTTTTTTTGACATCCGGTATCTGCTGCCTGCTGACATTGCGACAGTGGGGTTTGGACAGATTCTGATAATATACAATTAAATTAAATAATAAATTAATAATATAATTAAATAAATACATTAGAGCATTTAGAGTTGAATCTCTCCATGCAATAAAATGTCTAAAAAAAAATATCTCCTTCTGGAGGACTGATTTCAGCGGACGCCGTGTAATGATTCATTTCTCCTGTGGTGGCGCTGCAGGGAAATTGAACACTTGCTGCTGGTTTATTCACTGGTTACAGCTGATCACTGGGGTTCCAGCAGGGGAACACCCTTTAATCATATTATTTTCAGAAAAGGTTTTCAAAAATAAAATGTCAAATCAAAGGCCAGCAATCCCTTTAAGGAACTGTAAATGTAGTTACTGTACCTAATGTATAAGCGCAGAGTTACCTTTAGATGAACGTTCCATGTAAATATGATTTGTAATATAGCATTACGATGAGCAAACATTGCTTATGTTACTTGTTTGTTTGTCTGTTTGTTTTGGCCCCATGTTATAGCTGCATATCAATTACTGTAGGAGAGATCATTCATATGCAAAGTAGTTTTCGAGGCACTCGGAATACTTCCATACATTACAAATGACTCTGTAATTCCGGCAGGCTGGGGAGCAGGAGCATTTAAGCATTTCGACTTTATGTATCTCTCGGTAAAGGGGCCCATTAACTAGAAAACAAAAACATTCTTATGGGTATGGAAATCAGAGGCTTATGAAGATCTAAGGTAGACATAATATCTCTGTACAATGTTCTCAATAAAACCCCAATGCCAACACAGAGCGGGGACGGCACTGCGCAGTAATGCGAATACGGAAACGACCAGTAAACAAGAAGTATAAGCCATGTAATGATAAGGTAATAACAGCTATAAGTACAGGGGATAGAGTCTAAGGAACTAAGTGAGATACAAGATATCGAAAGAGAAAATACCTGACTATTCAGCTCTCTAATATTTCCACATATATGTCGTCTTCATACTTCATGGCCTCATGCACAAGACATAATGTATATTGCTGTGACATCACTGTGTGCATTATCTCTTTACTTTTACATCACTGTGTGCATTATCTCTTTACTTTTACATCACTGTGTGCATTATCTCTTTACTTTGACATCACTGTGTGCATTATCTCTTTAGTGTGACATCACTGTGTGCATTATCTCTTTAGTATGACATCACTGTGTGTATTATCTCTTTAGTGTGACATCACTGTGTACATTATCTCTTTACTTTGACATCACTGTGTGCATTATCTCTTTAGTGTGACATCACTGTGTGCATTATCTCTTTAGTGTGACATCACTGTGTGCATTATCTCTTTACTTTGACATCACTGTGCATTATCTCTTTAGTGTGACATCACTGTGTGCATTATCTCTTTAGTGTGACATCACTGTGTGCATTATCTCTTTACTATTTGACATCACTGTGTGCATTATCTCTTTACTATTTGACATCACTGTATGTATTATTTTTTTTACTTAGACATTACTGCAACATCACTGTGTGCATTATCCCTCTACTGTGACATCACTCATTTCTGTGACATCACTGTGTGCACTACCCTTTTATTGTCATTTCTTGCTTCAACTACTGTGACTTCACTGTGCACATTGTTTCCCTTCAGTTACATTTCTGTGCAAATTATTTATGTGCTGTAGCTTCATTAACTTAATAATTCCTGTACTGTAATATCAAAGTGGCTGTCGCCCCCACTATGCTTTATCCTTGTACTGTTACATTACTCTGTGCATTATCCATGAGCATTAAGGGGGTTGCCGGGTCCAGAACTGAACCTGGACATATCCACTTTTTCACCCAGGCAGCCCCTCAGATATGAGTTTTGTGCATTTCATGCTCTGATGCTCTCCCCTCCCCTGCACTGCATCGCGCAGGGCTGTTTGTTTATACGTTTTACACTGCTAGGCAGAGGCTTCCGCTAATGGGTGGGTTTTAGCGCTGCCCAATAGTGCTGGTGACATCACCGGGCTCACTGCTAGGCAGAAGCCTCCACCTAGCGGACATTCATTACGTCACCGGATGTGCTGAAAAAGACGTTGCCCTACACGATACAGCACAGGGCAAGGCAGAGCATTGGAGCATGAAATGCTCTGATGCTCCTACCAGAATTACTGCCTGGGTGAAAAAGAGGACAACCCCTTTAATGAAAGAAACATGCATAAAGAGAAGAGAACAGTAATGTGACATCACTGTACACCGTATTCTGCTACTATGGTATCACAGTGTGCATTATACCTGTACTTTGTAAATTTGATAGGTATCTATGCACTGTATCATCACTTTGCATTATTCTGCTACTATGACATCACTAGGTGCATTATCCCTGTACTGTGACATCACTAGGTGCATTATCCCTGTACTGTGACATCACTAGGTGCATTATCCCTGTACTGTGACATCACTGTGTTTATTACCCCTGTACTGTGGTAACACTATGTTTATTATCCCTGTACTGTGACATCACTGTGTTTATTATCCCTGTACTGTGACATCACTGTGTTTATTATCCCTGTACTGTGACATCACTGTGTTTATTATCCCTGTACTGTGACATCACTGTGTTTATTATCTCTGTACTGTGACATCACTGTGTTTATTATCCCTGTACTGTGACATCACTGTGTTTATTATCCCTGTGCTGTGACATCACTGTGTGTATTATCCCTGTACTGTGACATCACTGTGTTTATTATCCCTGTGCTGTGACATCACTGTGTTTATTATCCCTGTACTGTGACATCACTGTGTTTATTATCCCTGTACTGTGACATCACTGTTTTTATTATCCTGTACGGTGACATCACTGTGTTTATTATCCCTGTACTGTGACATCACTGTGTTTATTATCCCTGTACTGTGACATCACTGTGTGTATTATCTCTGTACTGTGACATCACTGTGTTTATTATCTCTGTACTGTGACATCACTGTGTTTATTATCCCTGTACTGTGACATCACTGTGTTTATTATCCCTGTACTGTGACATCACTGTGTTTGCTATTCCTGTACTGTGACATCACTGTGTTTATTATCCCTGTACTGTGACATCACTGTGTTTATTATCCCTGTACTGTGACATCACTGTGTTTATTATCCCTATACTGTGACATCACTGTGTTTATTATCCCTATACTGTGACATCACTGTGTTTATTATCCCTGTACTGTGACATCGCTGTGTGCATTATTCATGTACATTAGGGAAAGACACGTGGCGTAAAGTAAAGGTCATAATAATCCTAGGTTTTTATGTTCCCATCAAGCTGTAGGTGGTCATGGAGGAGTGGGGCCCTATTGTAAGTTTTGCTGTGAGGTCCATGATTACTCCTTATGCCCCACATACTGTACCTATACAATGGGTATATAATGTGCAATGCTGTATTTCTTTTTTACCTATGGTTTAGTGTCTCGCTTTGGATAGTTTCCCTGCGTGCAGCCCTCTGTTACAAATTAAATGTTGACTTTCCTTTGCAGATACAAGAAGAATATTACAGATTATTCAAAAACGTGCCGTGTTGCTTCATGTGTCTGAGATAAGCAGATGGACCGGCAGTGGTTTACAGTAAATACTGGTGCCAGCTCAGTAAAGAGATCTCCTACACGATGGAACGAGACATCATCCACTAACATGACGGCTGTGATTGTCTCATCTTCCGAAGGCCACAGGATGCATATTTCTTTACTACGCTCTACAATCTGCTCTGTATTCCATTTTCTATGCTTGCTCTAGTACGAGGATTAAAGTATAGTATTATAGTATACAAGACACAATAGTACCCCAACTCCAAACATCACTGTGCGAGCCAATCAGATGGGAGGCGGGTTAGAAAATGATTATTGGCTGCTGAAGATCAAAGACGTAACCTGAATCTCCTTGGCCCCAGTGCAAACTGCGTAATGGGGCCCACCAACTCATTTTGAATACTGGTCTCATGTGTATCAGAAGGCTTTAGACCCCTCAGGCTCCAGGACCTGAGGTACCCGTACCCTGGTCATTATTGTGTACAGTATATTTTATGTTATTTAATAAGCGTCCTTTGTTCCTTTAAAGATACGTAACATGAATAGACAGCAACGAGCAGCGGGTTTGACCTTTGGTTTTACAACATGCAATATGTTAGGAAATACGTTATATAGCGGAGCAATATATCTGTACAATGTGTTTACGGAACAGCCGGTCGGAGTTTGCAACAATTTGGAAAGCATGAGACAACCTAGCAACTGGATACATTGTAGCTGCCAACGCATCCGAATAAAAAAGCGTAATAGCATAGGCCATGGCCTATGATTAAACGTATATTAACATTCATCCTCCTGCAGCGGTAGTCAGCGATGTAGAGGGAGGACGCATATTTAGCATAGGTTCCCTGGAGGTGGGGTGGCTGCCTCACCGCCCCTCCCATTTGGGTTGCTACCGTTACCTAGTAAATGCTAGAGGTGAGGATTCGGACAGATGGAAATGCGAGCGCAACGCCAAGTCAATAATGCCATAGGGGCTCCTTAACAGTATACAGCAGCCTAGAGCTGCAGACCTTGGAAAAAGTGTGGCCCTTTTAATTTCACTATGCGCCCAACACCTCTACAGAAGTTAAAGAGGTTGCCCCAGTGTTTAATACTAATGACTTATCCTCGAGATAGGTCATCAGTTTGAGATCGACTCCCGGCAACCCCGCCGATAAGTTTTTAAAGATGCTGCAGCGCTCCAGTGAGTGCCATGGCCTCCTCACAGCTTACCAAGCACAGCGCCGACTATTGCATAGTGGTTGTGCTTGGTATTGCAGCTCAGCCCCATTCTTTTGACCAGGCTGTGCCTAAGCCATGTGGACGATGAATGTTACTCGCCAAGGGAGAGGCTTCAGTTCCTTTAAACAGCTCAGTTGAACCCCCACCGATCAGATAACAATCCTGAGGGTAGGTCATCATTTTTTAACATTTAGATAACCCCTTTAAGGACACATTATTCGCATAAGGACCCGCACCTATGTCGGGAATATAGCCCTGCAAGGTGGTGGCTGGAGGAGGGGACAGCCGCCCTCCATTTATTTTCTATGGGGCCGCTGAAAATTTCCGTCGGGCCAATAGAAGTGAACGGGAGCGGTGGCCGGTCATGCACGGTGCCATCCCATTCACTTTAATGGGGAGAGAGCTTGGTGGCCCCCACCAAGCTTTCTCCCCATTGAAGTGAATGGGATCGCTCCGCGCATGACCGGCCACCGCTCCCGTTCACTTCTATTGGCCCGACGGAAATTTTTAGCGGCCCCATAGAAAATAAATGGAGGGCGGCTGCGCATAAGCAGTGTGCCGTCCAACATCTTTCGGGGCTCCGTTCTTGATATAGATGCGGGTCCCACCACGGGGAACCACACTTATAAGACAATGGGGGTATATCCTAGAGATATGCCCCCATTGTCTGTGATGAGACAACCCCTTTAAGCCTCTTTTATTAAAGCTCTGTTTTGAGCCATCCCTCTGTTATTCCTTCATGAAATGTGACTAAATTTACAATTAACAATAAATTAAAATATCAGAGAAGACCCCATGGAGTTCTAAGAAAAGAGTTATTTTATAGGGAGTCAAGGCAGTGAGCTGGACCCCTTTACGTGCCTCGCCACGAGTCACGTCGTTGCTGAGGTGGCAAACTTTAATTGGGAGATGGTAATAAACTGAAAATTGGATTTTCCAATGGTGATCTCAATATTTAAAGGGAAACTCCACATAAAATCATCTACTATAGACATTGTCAAAGAATTATAGACTGACTATTGTCTCTTGATATAATGATGGGGACTATGGGCGTTCCTTTGAGAAATCCTTACTGGAAAACCCACACCAAACCCTCAAGAGGGATATGCCTTTGAGCATTCAAGATATTCTTTTATTCTTTATCAAGTATTTTTTTCAGAGCTGTAAATCTCCAGGTAGCGTGAAAGGGGTTCCATAAGGTAACTGGTGGAGGTCTTATCACCGTCGTTACCTTCCCACATGTCTATATGGGTGGAATTTACCTTCCATTATACACAATATGTCTGTTTTCTCCCATGAATGCAATTAAGGCTACTTTCACACTAACGTTTTTACTGGATCCGGCAGGGTTCAGCAAAAACTCTTCCGTTACTGGTAATACAACCATCTGCATCCGTTATAAACAGATCCGTTTGTATTATCTTTAACATTGGCAAGACAAATCCGTCATGAACTCCATTGAAAGTCAATGGAGGACAGATCCGTTTTCTATTGTGGCAGAGAAAACGGATCCGTCCCCATTGACTTGCATTGGGAGTCATGCCGGGTCCGTCTTACTCCGCATCCTAGGATGGAAAGCATTCTGTTCTGTTCAGTTTTATCGCCATTGACAATGAATGGGGAGAAAACTGAAGCGTTTTTTTTCCGGAATTGAGCCCCTATGACGCATCTCAATACTGGAAAACTAAAACACTAGTGTGAAAGTAGCCTAAGCAATTCTGTGTCATACCCAAGGCCAAAAGAAATTAATAAATTACTTTCACACTGGCGTTTTGGCTTTCCGTTTGTGACATCCGTTCAGGGCTCTCACACGCGGTCCAAAACGGATCAGTTTTGCCCTAATACATTCTGAATGGAAAAGGATCCGCTCAGAATGCATCAGTTTGCCTCCGATCAGTCTCTGGCTCTGGAGGTGGACACCAAAACACTGCCTGCAGCCAAACGGATCCGTCCCCATTCCGCTCTGGAGGCTGCCTGCAGCATTTTGGTGTCCGTCTGACGAAACTGAGCCAAACGGAGAAACAGACCTGTTACAATAATGCAACCGCATGCATCCGTTTGTATTATCCGTAACATAGCCAAGACGGATCCGTCATGAACTCCATTGAAAGTCAATGGGGGACGGATCCGTTTTCTATTGTGCCAGATTGTGTCAGAGAAAACGGATCTGTCGCCATTGACTTACATTGTGTGTCAGAACGGATCCGTTTTCTCTGACACAATCTGGCACAATAGAAAACGGATCCGTCCCCCATTGACTTTCAATGGAGTTCATGACGGATCCGTCTTGGCTATGTTACGGATAATACAAACGGATGCATGCGGTTGCATTATTGTAACAGGTCTGTTTCTGCAGATCCAGGACCGATCCGCCCAAAATGCGATGAATAATTGACCAAAGCAAATAAAAAGCTACTGCCTTCTTCCATGTTGTATTCTATGTATGTTCATGATGTATCCAATAACTAGAATGATCTGTACATGTTCTTTATGTGTAAAAATGTCAAAACCCGTACTTCAGCCTTGTCTACTATTTTTTTTTTACAAAAGAAATCATAAAGAATATAATTATCACCATATATTTTAATTATTTGCAGTAGTTTTTCCTATAGATGACTAGTACTGACAGCTGAAAAACAGCAAATCTGCATAAAATACAGGACTACAAATACTAATGATATTTACAACATCATGGAAATGACTGTTTTTCTCTCTTGGAATTTCAATGAGGTGGTCTCACGTCTGACAGATGTGAAGGAAGCATTAGCGACAGGCAACCTTGAGAGATGCAACAATAATCTATGTTAATTCGATCAAATCAATGGAAGAGATCAAAAGGCTATTTTTATGTCAGAAAACTGGTATTTAGAGGTGTCATACCCTTTCATCATCGCGCCCGGTGTTTAGCATTGGTATCGGCCAAATATCACTCTATATAGAATATATCCTTCTCTCCGTTTTTTTTATTTATACCTCCTTGGTTTGGATTTCAGTTCAAATTTTACGCCGCACTTCAACTTTCTCGGTAGGAGCTCACCCTGCAACTTTGTCTCTTCCTCGCAGAAGTTAAAGGGCATCTGTCAGCAGTTTTGTCCCTATGACACCGGCTGACCTGTTAGGCTACTTTCACACTAGCGTTCGGGCGGATCCGTTCTGAACGGATCCGCTCATAATAATGCAGACGGAGGCTCCGTTCAGAACGGATCCGTCTGCATTATATTAGCAAAAAAAAGCTAAGTGTGAAAATAGCCTGGGACGGATCCGTTCAGACTTTCAATGTAAAGTCAATGGGGGACGGATCCGCTTGAAGATTGAGCCACATTGTGGCATCTTCAAACGGATCCGTCCCCATTGACTTACATTGAAAGTCTGGACGGATCCGCACGGATCCGCACGCCTCCGAACGGCCAGACGGACACCCGAACGCTGCAAGCAGCGTTCAGCTGTCCGCCTGTCCGTGCGGAGGCGAGCGGAGCGGAGGCTGAACGCCGCCAGACTGATGCAGTCTGAGCGGATCCGCCTCCATTCAGACTGCATCAGGGCTGGACGGCTGCGTTCGGGTCCGCTCGTGAGCTCCTTCAAACGGAGCTCACGAACGGAAACCCGAACGCTAGTGTGAAAGTAGCCTTACATGTGCACTTGGCACCTGAAGACATCTGTGCTGGTCCCATGTTCATATGTGACCGTATTGCTGAAAAAAATAGAAGTTTTAATATATGCAAATGAGCCTCTCGGAGCAACGGGGGCGTTGCCATTACACCTAGAGGCTCCGCTCTCTCTGCAATTGCTACGCCCTCTGCACCTAGTTTAAATAATGCACTAAAAAACACACAGTTATAAGGAAATGTTCGCACCGTTTTATTTTTTAGTTTTTTTTTTAGTTTTCGGTCCGTTTTTTTGCGTTCCGTATATGGTCCGTATACGGAACCATTCATTTCAATGGTTCCGCAAAAAAAACGGAATGTACTCCGTATGCATTCCGTTTCCTTATTTCCGTTTTTCCGTTCCGTTGAAAGATAGAACATGTCCTAATTTTGCCCGCAAATCACGTTCCATGACAACATTCAAGTCAATGGGTCCGCAAAAAAAAACTGAACACATACGGAATGTACTCCGTATGTCTTCCGTATCCGTTCTGTTTTTGCGAAACCATCTATTGAAAATTGTAGGCCCAGCCCAATTTTTTCTATGTAATTACTGTATATGCCATACGGAAAAACTAAACAGAAACGGAAACACAAGGGAAACAAAAAACGGAACAACGAATCCATGAAAAACAGACCGCAAAACACTGAAAAAGCCATACGGTTGTGTGCAAGAGGCTTTAGCGTAGATTTATCAAAAGTTATGTAAAGGAAAACTGGCTACGGCTCCATTCACACATACGTGTATGTTTTGCAGTACACCGGCAATGTGCGATACAAGCGTTTTCATTATTGGTGCGGATCCGTCTGTGCAGATACAAGATGGATCCGCACAAAGTAGCCTAAGTTGCCGATGGCAACCAATCAGATTCCACTTTTCAGCTTTCCAAAAGAGCTCTTAAAAATGAAAGGTGGTATCTCTCCCCCATTGGGTTTTTTCTCCAGTTTCAATGCAGTATCATAGGAGTAATGATAAACACAGCCTTGAGAAATCTATGGATCTCCTTTTTCAAAAACAGGCCTTGTTGCCCATAGCCGCTAACCACAGTGCCACCCCGGTCCACAGGTTGTGTTTGGTATTGCAGCTCGGCTCCATTCACCTTATTGCAGCTGAGTTGCAATTCCAAACACCACCCTCCGGACAGGGGTGGCGCTGATTGCTTGGGGGGGGGGGGGGGGGGGGGGGGGATGCCGCTGTGTTTTTCTAAGAAATGAAATGAGATAAAAAAATAAAAAATCTCGACCTGATAATAATGCCGTTTGTTTCCTTCAATTAACGGACATAAATGACTAATAGACAAATCTGGTGTTTTTTCTACATTATGAGCTTTTAGATCACACATATTAAAGGATTTGCTAAGGCTTTTGTTTATTTTCCCCGGAACGTGTGAGTGGAATTTGTAAGCGACGTACGACTGGGAACAAAGCTTGTTTTGCTGTTTGTATCCAGTGTCTTTAGCAGTGGTGAGAAATTCTATTTAATGCATTGTCACTCTGCCGTTCTGCTGCCTTTCTTCTGGATATTTTAGTGATAATTAGGATTTTAGAACATGCGTGTAGACATAACACTTGTAGATAAATATAAACCGGAGCAGTCGTCTTGTAGCGTCGGGTCTGAAGCTACCATGGAGAAGGAGACTTATGATTATTACTCTAAGAGGTAATTTTCTGATTCAGGTAATGCGATTTTTTTTTTCTTTGGCATCTATTTATGTAAATGTCTTGGAACGCCTGAAATGTAAAGACGCTGGAGTCCATTACATTCAGGTCTAATACTGTAGATATTTAGTGAGTGACACTATAAAATAGACATAGCGCAAACGTATTCTGCAGCGCTGTACGGAGATGGTCGCCATTCACTTCAGTTCCTGTTTCCAGTAGGGCTCACAATCAGTGACCGTCAGTTCGCAGTGTTTGCCAGCGAACACATGCAGGCTGCACTCTTTAGTAAGGTAGACTCACCCGTCCGGCGATGCACAGGTAAGCCTGTGCCTGTGCCGCGAGCCGGTCTGAAATCAAACGCAGTCACCGGGAGCAGGCAGTTCCGAGAACATCCCGATGAAGGCCCCCAGCGGCTATTCTCGGAACTGCCTGCTCCCGGTGACTGCATTTGATTTCAGACCGGCTCCCGGCACAGGCACAGGTAAGGGCTTACCTGTGCATCGCCGGACGGGTGAGTCTACCTTACTAAAGATGGCAGCTGGCATGTGTTCGCTGGCGAACACTGCGAACTGACTGTCACTGCTCACAATCTAATTTCCCTTTCTCAATACATTTCACTAGAAGTCAATAGCCTAGCAGTATGTTTTTGGAGCAAAAACCTAGTGGAAACCCAAGAAAACATAGAAAGGATGTGAACCGAGAGCAAGGCAGGTGGTATGACTCCGCAACCAGAAAAGAGTGCGTACGCAGAAGTCAATATTAAGAAAATTGCATTTACTATCAATTAATAAAAGCAGGTTAACAATAAAACAGTATGAACAATTCAAGTCAAATACTACAACAATTTCCACCTTTGCTGTGTCCGTGTTCGCGGTGCGGACACTAAGGAATAGCAGTCCCAGGAACTATCCCTAACTGACCCTAACTTTCAAGCGGGTGCGCACCCCCCTTATCCCAGTGGTCCAAGTGGACCTCTTACAGTTTGTGGAAGTGCACGGTGGGGCCCGATGTCGTCCTTTTCCTTTATAACCAGCGCAGGATCCGCAACAAAGAAGTCCTCCTCAGCAGGCCGGAAAACCAGATGGATATAATCCAGAATTTTACAGTGACTGTCCGGTACCTCGACAGCACTGTGAGTCTCTTTACTGTTTGGGGCAATCCACTCAGCCCAATGTCAGCTCCACAGGTTAGCTGCTGCACACAGTCCTTTTTAACTTGGCTTCACTAAATCCACGGTCTCTTTATACTCCATCCGTCTCTAGACTGAAGTTCACACAGCTTGGCTGCACAGGAATGTCCTTTAGTATCTCCACACACGTCTTACACAGCACAGAACTTGCTTTCTATCTAGTCAAGATGGCAGCCGTTATAGTTTCAGTCCCTCTTCCTCATTCTTCCTGCTCACACTGAGGCAGGCTGACATCATAAGGGGCGTGTCACTTCAACACTTAACTGCTGTTTTAAAGAGCCACTACGACATTAATACACTTTCTCTATGGCAAACTTCAATGCAAATTGGTCCTATGCTGCCATCTACTGACCAAACGAATACTGCAGGCATTTACATTTATCTGTATTACTAGAATAGCATTATACATTATATACATTAAATTTTAACACAGTTTACCAGGATAATGAAACTTAGACGCATTACATGACTGCTTCTTACATATTCCCCCCCACTTTAAGATTGGCAGTCCCTGCCAATGACTGAATATCCAGAGGGCTGTACTCTTATATGTAGAGTGGTAATGTACCGTTGTATGGCAGGCCAAATAAACTCGTCCTGCGCATACCGAACAGGGGGAATGCCAGCATTTGGTCTAGTGGTGCGTCTGAGAACCACTGGTATACTCTGGGGTACTGTAGCCATAGGCTGAGAAGGACCAGCAGACTCCGCACCAGAGGGGGCACAGGCTGGGGGCACACTAGTCACAGGTGGAACATCCTCAGGAGCGGGGATTGGCCAACAATCATCCTCATCATCGTAAGCCCATTCCACACCACCAGTCTCGGACTGTGGGAGCTCGTTGACATTATCAGTTCCATCACAATTTGCTTCTTCAGATTGACACAGGCGCAACATATTTCTGTGAAGTACTCGGACACAATCAGTTCCTTCCTTCTGAACTTCGTACACAGGCCCATTTGCATACTTGCGGGCAACTACACGATATGGCACAGCCTCCCACCTGCTTTCCAATTTTCCTTGAGGCTTCTTGACACGTACCAGCACCAGGTCACCTGGCTGCAATGGTGCCCTTTGCACCGGGGTCTTATCAGGATGAGAATTTTCTTGCAGACGCTGTCGCACCAATCGATGAACTGTCTCAAGTCTCTGCCGGTGTGCTCGCACCCAGGAGGCTGGATCTCTTGGAGGGAACCCATCCACATCATTTAACTGTAACTCTCCGACACTTCGCCCAGACCGTCCAAAGAGGAGAGTATAAGGAGAATATCCCGTTGTAGAATGGACCTGATTGTTATAGGCCCACACCATCTCAGACAAGAACTGAGGCCACTGTAACTTCTTGTCCTCCTCCAAAGTCCGCACCATCTGTAGCAGAGTTCTATTAAATCGTTCGCAGGCTCCGTTTCCTTGGGGATGGTATGGAGTCGTGTGCGACTTCTTTATCCCGTAGATACGTTGAACTTCTTTCATTACATGTCCCTCAAAGCAAGCCCCTTGGTCAGAGTGGATGCGTTGTGGACACCCGTACACTCGGATGAAATCTTGGCATAGGGCTCGAGCTGCTGACTCAGCGGTCTGGTCCTTGGTGGCGGTCACCACCGCAAATTTGGTGAAGTGGTCCACCATTACGAGGCAGTACTGGTGCCCACTGTTGGATGGGCCCACCATTAGGTAGTCTATCATGACGATCTCTAAAGGTTCCTGGGTCACTATGGTTTGCAGGGGAGCTCTTTGTTCTATTGCCTTATGGATCTCACAAGTTCGACATCTATGACATACTTCTTCGACCATTTGACGGAGAGCTGGACAGTAAATCAGTCGCTGTAGCCAACGAAAGGTCTTCTCATGACCAAAATGTCCATTCTTATTATGAGCCTCAAGAGCCAATGATTGAGCCAGTTCACTAGGCACTACGATTTGGTAACAAATGTCGATTTCAGAAGGCAGATATACCTTTCGGCATAGCACTCCATTTTTCATCTCTAACTTTTCCCACTGACTCAGGACTAATAGCATTTCACGGGTCAGTCGTTCTCTTTCCTCTTTACAGGGCTTCTTGCCTTTCTCAACACACTTGATCATTTTCGCCAGCCCCTCATGGGCCTGCTGTATTTGCACCCATTCCTGTAGTGAGGGGCCAAAGAAAGGAGCCGTTTCGGTCCCTTCCACTGCACACTGCATAGCAGTGACCAAGGCTTGTGAAAATCTGCTGAAGTCAGGCATCTCCACATGCTCCAACTCATGATCCACGTCTCCGCTGGGGGCCTGGGTAGTTACCCTAGAAAGTCCATCAGCATTTTGGTTCTCCGTCTTGGACCGATACTTAATGCGGTAATTGAACTTAGACATTCGGGCTATCCACCTCTGCTCCAAAGCCCCGAGCTTGGCATTTTCCAGGTGAGCCAATGGGTTGTTGTCAGTCAGTACTAAGACTTCAGCTCCGGTCAAATACTCAGAGAATTTCTCAGTCATGGCCCATACCAGTGCCAACAGTTCTAACTTAAATGAACTATAATTGTCAGGGTTTCTCTCAGAATCTAGCAAGGATCGGCTGGCATACACTATGACACGCTCTTGGCCATCCTGGAACTGAGAGAGCACCGCTCCGAGACCATACAGGCTTGCATCGGTATATAGCTGGAAGGGCAAGTGGTAATCAGCATACGCCAAGATTGGGGCCGTTGTAAGAGCATCCTTCAATGCCTGGAAGGCGTGTTCCTGTTCAGGGCCCCATTTCACGGACCGGTTCTTCGGACCCCCGGCGGTGCCTCGTAGGAGAGCATTAAGTGGCGCTGCTACTCTAGCAAAGTCCTTAATAAACCGTCGATAGTAGCCGGCTACTCCCAGGAACGCCCTCACTTCTCGCAGGGTAGTCGGTGTCGGCCAGTCTTGAACAGCCGCTATCTTGTCCCTTGACGGCCTCACCCCTTCTCCTGATACACAATGACCCAAGTAATCAATTTCAGATTGGAACAACCGACATTTACTGGGTTTCAGTTTGAGCCCATGTTCCCGCAATCGTTGAAATACTTGTCCCAACTGGCGGAGATGGTCCTCAAAGGTTGCAGAGTACACTATAATGTCATCCAAGTAGATGAGAGTGAATTCAAAGTTGAAGTCACCAAGACATTTCTCCATCAATCGTTGAAACGTTCCAGGTGCATTTGTCAATCCAAAGGGCATCCGGTTAAATTCGTATAGTCCCATGGGCAAGATAAAGGCTGTCTTTTCCTTATCTTTCTCGGCCATTGGCACCTGCCAATACCCACTAGCCAGGTCTAGTGAGGAGAAGTAGCGGGCTCTTCCTAGTGCTGAAAGGGACTCCTCAATCCGAGGTAAGGGGTAGGAATCTCGTACGGTGCAGGTATTCAACTTTCGATAGTCTACGCAAAACCGAATGGACCCATCTTTCTTCCTTACTAGTACCACTGGAGCTGCCCAGGGACTTTGGCTTTCTTGAATGATCCCATTCTGCAGCATCTGGGTCAACAGTTCTTTCACCTCCTGATACATCTGTGGAGGAATTTGTCGGTAGCGCTCTCTGATTGGAGGGGTGTCTCCTGTGGGAATCTCATGGTAGATCCCTGTCGTACATCCAAAATCTTCAGCATGACGTGCAAAGGTTGTGCGGTTTTCCCATAACAGTTCATCTACCTTCCGAATCTGTTCCAGAGAACACAAAGAAGTCTCTATCTTCGTCTGTTCTCGAATTGCACCGCCATTCCATTTAGGGGTGGGGTTCTCGCCTTCCCCCATAGACACGGTTACGGCCCATTCACCACGTTCAGCCGGCCTCAACTGCATCGGGGTCGCTTTCCTCACTTCCTCCGGAGTCACATAGAGGTTAGCCAGCAGCCTTCCTGGGGCTAGGTCTACACTCTGATCCTGAGTGTTCACACATCGGAGGGGTACTCTCCCATTGCGGACTACTGCCAAGGAACGGGCTACTAGCGGATCAACACTTCTTCCGGCTGTCGGCAGTGGTTCTATCAACACAGCTATGCCCTCTAGTTTCCTACAGGTGCCTACAGGCATGGACACTATCATCTCCCGTCTGGGTGGCAACGTAACTTTTGTATGCAGAGGGACCGAAATTCGAGCAAGAGGACACTGTGCATCTGAACTTTTCTGTAAGCCACATGTTCGGACCAGCCGCTGGAAGGCCGTTTGAGTAGGCCGATGGCTAGTGGTTTCTCTCCAATAACCGTGACCTTTCTTTTCAAAGAGAATCTGATCCAATTCTTTTAACACATTCATCCCCAAGATGACAGGGACCTTTACTTCATGTGACTCCTGTACTACCACAATGCCTTTCTTACCTAGATCTTGGCCACATAATCTGACATTCATCCAGGCCACTCCCACCACCGGTACTGGTAACTGATTAGCTGCGACCACTCGTATGAATGTATGGGGATCATATTTCACATGTCGCTGAAAATACCGTTCGTAACAGTCTCTACTCAGGGTCGTTACTTGGGAACCCGTGTCAATCATCCCGGTAACCGGAATACCTTCCAATTCCGTCTGTATGATGGGACTTGCAGCGATCAGATCCTCTTCAGGGCATTCTCCTCTCATAGTCTCCTCAGTTTCCCCTACTGCCCGCCCTACTGCAGCAGGGGATTTCAGTTTAACGGCGGTCTCTCATAAGCTTGTCGCTGCTCTGGACATCTAGCAGCAATGTGGCCCACGCGTCCACAATCCCAGCAGTGTATTTCCCGTCGCTCTGGCCATCGGTTTGGGCCCCTTCGGTAAGCCCCATCGTTCTCTCCTGAGAGTTGTACTACATTATTGGGACCCCTTCGGTAGGTCCTATCCTCATCCCTCCAGTAGGGTTGTGGGTGATTCTGACCTTCTTGGTGTGAACGGCCCACCCCTTCATCTCTAGTTTTCTGGAGGCCTGCAATTCTCATAGAATTCTCATTACAATTGGTTTGTAGGTGTTCCATTTGCTCTTGCAATTTCTGCATTACTGTAAGTATCTCTTTAACTGTCCCTTTTTCCACTGTTTCTGGGCCTGAGCTAGCCCCCTGCGACAATGTAACTCCAACTGCGGTCTGAGGCTTCTGAACCATACTATTGGCACGTGAGATGGCCTCCACCTGTACGTCATGAAATTTAGCATCAGTCTCCCGTCGTATAAAGTCCTGCATAGCAACAGTCAAACTGCCATCACGGATCCCCAGGACAAACTGGTCACGGAGTGTCCGATCAGGGTTACAGAAGGCTGGTGAGCCCCCTCTTTCCTTCCCTTGAATATCTCGGAACAGTTCTTGTAGGGCATTTGCATACTGAGGGAGACTTTCATTCTCCTTTTGTACCCTCTGGAAGAACCGTGCCTGCAGGGACCCCAGCAATGCGGTTTCTCCATAAATAGTTTCTAGAATCTGGACAACTTGCTCAAATGTCTGTTTTTGTTCAAATGGCCGCAATATCACTGTAGTCTTAGCATCTCCTTGTAACGTCAATATGGCTAGCTCTACTAGTACTTCCGGTGCGGTCTGGTACATGCGCTGTACCATTCGTATCTGCTCTGCCCACACACTCACAGACATATTATTGCCATCAAACTTTGCTAACTGACTCATTACAGCCCCTGCTGGCATTCTTCCTCCAGCACCATCCCTCCTAACGGGTGCGTTGCCGTCCATTCTGGTAAGCGGATCCTGCCGACTACGCCAATTTGTGAACCGAGAGCAAGGCAGGTGGTATGACTCCGCAACCAGAAAATAGTGTGTACGCAGAAATCAAGATTAAGAAAATTGCATTTACTATCAATTAATAAAAGCAGGTTAACAATAAAACAGTATGAACAATTCAAGTCAAATACTACAACAATTTCCACCTTTGCTGTGTCCGTGTCCGGACACTAAGGAATAGCAGTCCCAGGAACTATCCCTAACTGACCCTAACTTTCAAGCGGGTGCGCACCCCCCTTATCCCAGTGGTCCAAGTGGACCTCTTACAGTTTGTGGAAGTGCACGGTGGGGCCCGATGTCGTCCTTTTCCTTTATAACCAGCGCAGGATCCGCAACAAAGAAGTCCTCCTCAGCAGGCCGGGAAAACCAGATGGATATAATCCAGAATTTTACAGTGACTGTCCGGTACCTCGACAGCACTGTGAGTCTCTTTACTGTTTGGGGCAATCCACTCAGCCCAATGTCAGCTCCACAGGTTAGCTGCTGCACACAGTCCTTTTTAACTTGGCTTCACTAAATCCACGGTCTCTTTATACTCCATCCGTCTCTAGACTGAAGTTCACACAGCTTGGCTGCACAGGAATGTCCTTTAGTATCTCCACACACGTCTTACACAGCACAGAACTTGCTTTCTATCTAGTCAAGATGGCAGCCGTTATAGTTTCAGTCCCTCTTCCTCATTCTTCCTGCTCACACTGAGGCAGGCTGACATCATAAGGGGCGTGTCACTTCAACACTTAACTGCTGTTTTAAAGAGCCACTACGACATTAATACACTTTCTCTATGGCAAACTTCAATGCAAATTGGTCCTATGCTGCCATCTACTGACCAAACGAATACTGCAGGCATTTACATTTATCTGTATTACTAGAATAGCATTATACATTATATACATTAAATTTTAACACAGTTTACCAGGATAATGAAACTTAGACGCATTACATGACTGCTTCTTACAAGGACACACGGAGTTGGCCATAGTTAGCAGGTTGCACCCTCAATTTCTTCAGCTAATGGCTAGTAACCCTGTGGTACTTAAGAAACCTTCCCCTAAGGAAGGGTGCTTGAGCAATAGGTATATTATATTAGTGGATCCTGCAAAGATGCATTTTTTCTGTTCATCTGTTCGTGTACTGACTACTGCCTGATTCCTGGATTCTGAACCTCTGCTACCTGACCTGTGCCTATTTACTGTTTTGACCCTGAGCTGCCTGCCCTGACTTTCAGACTGTTTCTTGGGTATGCATGTACCCAGCCTGCCCCGGCCTTGGCCTGTTACTGACTAAGTGCTTGCCAGTGTCTCAGACCCCCGGGGATCACCTGTCAACCACACACTGACCTCTCCAGGAAGTAGCTGCCTGGTGGTTTCCCTGCAGCGAAGTCCAGATCACTGTATAGGGGTTAAAGGGTGAAAACAAGGGGACTGCCAGGATAATGTCTTTAGGATTAGCCCAAAGAAAACCTGCTGGTTGATGCAATGGTTCTACACCCACTGCCTGTAACAATGGGTGGTGACTGTATGTATATTCTCTATGAATGTAGGAAGAGAAAATACACATATATGTGGTGAGTGTTTCTATATTCTGTATGAATGCATGTAAAGAGAGTGCATGTATCATGTATGACTCTATGTAGTGAGTGTTTACATATATTTGGTGAGTATACTGTATGTATATTCTATATAAATGTATGTAGAGAGAGTACAAATATACTGTATGATTGTATGTAGTGAATGTGTGCACACACTCTATATGTGTGGTGAGTGTATGTATATTCTGTATGTGTTAATGTATGTAGAGATGGTGCATATATACTGTATATACTGTTTGAATGTATGTAGTGAATGTGTGCATCTACTGTATCTGTGTGCTAACCGTATGTATATTCTGTATCTGTATGTATGTAGACTGTGTGCATGTATGCTGTATGAATGTATGTTGTGAGTGTGTGCATAAACGGTATCTATGTAGTAAGTGTATGTATATCCTGTATATCTACTGTATAAATGTAATTAGAGAGTGCATATATACTGTATGAATGTGTATATACAGTGAATGTGTGCATCTACTGCATGTGTTGAGTCTAGTTAGAGTACTGTATATATATAAAAGAATGTAAAGAGAGTGCATACAGTATATACTGTATGAAGTGAGTGTGTATATACAGTATATACTGTATGTGGTGAGTGTATGCATATTCCGTATTAATATATGTAGAGAGAGTGTGTATATACTGTATGAATGTATGTAGTAATTGTATGTGCTGCATACATGTATAATATTCAAAATGCATACATGATATCTGTGTGTAGTCAGTGTCGGACTGGGGTACTTAGGGCCCACCAGTGTAACTGATTCTGGGGGCCCACCTTAGGGCTTCTGCACACTAACTTATTTTTTTTCCATATCTGTACCGTTCACTTCCATGGGGACGCAATAAAAAATAAATAAATGACACCCTGTGCATTCTGCGTCTGTCTGTCCGCATGGCCGTTCTGCAAAATGATAGAACATGTCGTATTATTGTCCACATTACAGACAAAGATAGCACGGTTCTATTATAGGCCGGCTGTTGTGTTCCTCATAATGTGGAATGCACACACCCATACCGGATCCACCATTTGCGGGCTGCAAAACATCCAACGGTCGTGTTCATGAGCCCTTACAGTGATAACAGAAATATTACAGATGAAGTATGATGGCGGACAGTCACAGCAAAATGCACAAACATCCATGTGGCAGAAGTTACACTTATAGGGATATCCTGCACTTAAGTCAGTCAGAAACAAGACAGATGCAGCGCACACCAATCACTCATTGGACACGTGGCACACAACAAGACACTTATACGTGGCTCACATGCCACTGATGCATATGTCACATGCTGCACATACACCACTGATACATAGAACATATATAGCACACACCAATCACACATAGAAAACATGAAATGCACACACCAAGACATTTATGCCTAACCCTATTAAGTGTAGCACACTTAAAGGGGTCCTCTTACTTCAGCAATTGGCATTTATCATATAGCGAAAAGTAATACAAGGCACTTACTAATGTATTGTGATTCTCCATATTGCCTCCTTTCCATCACATTATACACAGCACTTATCCATGGTTATTACCACTGTGTAATCCAGCAGCGGTGGCCGTGCTTGCACACTATAGGTAAAGGTGTTGGCCTATGATCACTTCCAGCCTTTCCCTATAGTGTGTAATCACGGCCACCGCTGCTGGATTACACGGTGGTAATAACCACGGATACGTGCTGTGTATAAAGTGATGGAAAGGAGGCAATATGGAGAATCACAATACATTAGTAAGTTCCTTGTATTAACTGCATGATAAATGCCATTTACTGAAGTGAGACAAACTCTTTAAGCATAGATGTCTGGCATGAAATTTACCAAATCGTAACCTCCTCAGATTACACATAATCTACATTATAGTAAAAGGGTTGTCCTACCATAATGACCTCTCGCCCATCTACAGGATAGGTTATAAATATCAGATTGCTGGGGTCTGACTGCTGGAACACCCACTGATCATGAAAAAAGGGGTCCTGAGACATTCCATTCCATTACCGCCAATCTATGTACACAAGGGTCTTAAGACCACGCTCCCTTGATTATGGGGGTCCCAGCAGTCAGACCCCCACCAATCAGACACTTATCACCTGTCGTGTCATAGCTTTTGGACCTTTTCACATTCTCTATCCTTAAAGGTTTTCTTTGGGTGTAAAAAATAAAAATAAATAAAAATAAAATATAAATCTGGCCCAAAATATGTGTCAAACTAAAATAGAAATGCTCACCTGTTAAAGGGCCTGTGTCCACTTTTCTAGTTATCCTGTATCCACTGGATCGGGGATAACTAAGTGATCCGTGGAGGTCTGAACGCTGGAGCCCCCACTGATCCCCCTTCTTGATTGAGTGGCAGGTGGAGCATATGCCGTGCCTCTTCATCCGTTCTCTATGGGCTCGCTAGAGATGGCAGAGAACAAAGCTGGCTATTTCCAGTGGTCCCAAAGAGAATAAATGGAGCAACAGGGCATATGTGTGGCCTGCCACACCATCAAAAAGGGGGACCCGTTCCTGGGATCAGTGGGGGTCGCAGAATCGGACCCCACTAATCATATAGTTATGCCTTAGGGTGTGGAGAGGATAACTTGGAAACCTGGACAACTCCTTTAAATCCTCCACCATTCCACCACCAGTATGTCTTTACATGGCAGCAGTGATGCCTGTAAATACGGAATATCATCACTACCGCCATGTAAACCATACGTGTCAATACTGGAGAATGTGACGCACTGTGCAGAATTGTTCAGTCATAAGTCCAACCCCCTTTGCAGGTTACAACCTTTAACAAACCCCAAGCAAAGGTGCTAAAGGAGTAACGTGAGCAAAGGGCACAAACGGAGGGTCATAACTGAAGCAGAGGCATTAGGGTCACCTGAGGCAGGGTAATAGTGGAGATCCTGGAGCAGGGGTAGCTGGAGAAGAGGCAATATTAGCGGTGCATTTAGAGTGGAGGCATCTGGAGCTGGCGCATTTATGGGGGTGCACCTAAAGCAGAGGCATTAGGGTTACCTGAGGCAGGCTAATAGTGGTGATCCTGGAGCAGAGGTATTAGGGGGGCAACTGGAGAAGACGCAATATTAGGGGTGCATTTAGAGTGGGGGCATTGGGGGGCATCTTGAGCAGCACACATACACAGATCTGAGTCTACTATAAAAAAATCCCCTATTTCCCCCTTACAGTCTCTGACAGCTCACTACTGTCACACACCCAAGAAATCAGCCAAGCACCACAGAGGAATCCTTCTCTCCAGCAACCACAATTTTCTGACAGCAGGGAGGGCAGGAGGATGGCCAGACATGTTCTCTCCTCCTTCACTGCCAGCAGCCCGGGAAGTTTAGAAGATACTACGGTGCCTCCTGTACAATTTACACCAGTTGGAGGCTGCATCACTGTGCGATACTGCTACCTAGTGGCTACAATAATTATCTCTTCTGAGAAACAAGAAAAATAAATATTCCTCCGTCTTATCTCCAGGCGCAGGAAACTGAGGGCCTACCGAGGAATCCTCCACCTCCCTGGTGGGCCAGTCCGAGCCTGTGTCTAAGTGTCCTCAAACAGTGAATATACGCTTGTACGTTATACTTTAAATATGGGTGTCTATAGAGAGTGTGCACATACATCTGTAATAGTCTGGTACTAGAATCAATCAGATGACCAGGAGCCTACAGCACCCTAACATGACTCTGCTGAGATTTGGTGGGGTAGTTGTGAAGTTTCCTTTTCTTACTTGTGACCCTGCCTGGTACCCTTCCGCCTGCCAAAACTCCTAAGGATCTCATTGAAAAAAAAAAGACAGGATCTCTACACCTTTAATAAACAGACAACCCAGGACCCATTGATGGACCCCGACACCAGGCCCACATCCTGATTTGGCCAATGGTGTACAGTTCTGTTGGTAAGTTGTGACTATTTATGAGGCCCTGGAGGTGGCAAGTTGGTCAAACCATATAGAAGCTATGTTCAAGCTGCCAAATTTTGGAATAGTTTCTTGCATGAGGAGTTTTTTGGCTAATGAGCAACAAGGCCACCATCTTGGATTTATTGCATACATTTTATGGGTACCTGTGGAAGTCTGTTATACTTCTCAATGCAACCAAATTATTTTGAAATGAAGCAGAATGTTACAGTTTCTATGCAGCCCATTAGACCCACCTTATATATTTAGTATGTACAAGTTGGAGGGGAAGATTACGTTAATTCAGGCCTGCACTTAAATTCAGGGCACCATCTTGAGAACCAGGTTTGCCCATCATTACCTATTTAAAAGGATCACTAATATAAGTCAAACTGTCTCTCCCAAGTAGCAACTGGTTGGTACTGTAGTGGGTGGGTGTCAGCTTACAGGTGAGTTTGGGTCCTTTTATGTTTGGGCCCCTGACAACAGTGCTAACTGTACTGCCTTGATGGTAGTAATCATCTCTAGGATAGAGTATGTTTTCTACAGGATGAATGTGCACTTTATGTGAGGGTTGTAAGATTTAGGAAGCTCCTGGGCTAGGGTGGGAATATTTTAGATTTTTCTATGAGACCCTCCACAGTGTAAATTTTAGTTTTGGTTTAAAAAAAGCACTGGAAAACTTTGAGATGGAAATTAAGGAATCTGTACCTGCAGCCAATATTATTTTGAACAGATTTGCATTTTCTCAATGAAATTATATTTTGCTTTCATATTCGAATGTTAACACCACGTCTTTTCTCGGCAGGGTTCGAAGAATTACATTTGTGACAACTATAAAACCTTAATCTTCTCCTGTAATCTCTTCATCTGGATTGAGTTACTTAGAGAAATAGTGTTATTCAAAGAGCCAACGTTTTTGCTAAGCCAATTATCATGGCAACTCTCTAATGAGCATGCTTCATTTAACCCAAACCACGACAGGATGCCCTAGAGATCCATATGGGAGAATGCTGCAGAAAAAGAAGACCACTGGTTTACGGTCACTTATGCACAACTTCAAAAAGAATTAATGAAAAACATTCATAACCACTGACTGGACCTCATCTATGAAACAAGCATAGGCAAGTTGGAATTTAATGAGTCATGACATGACACATGGGCATCCAGTCCTGTTTTTAGGTGCTATGTATTAAAAGGGTCTCACATAAAAAAAAGTTGACTTACTGTAGCTACCTCCAAGAGCCTCCAAGATTACTTGGGATATGTGGCAGCAGTTCAACAACATATGCACAGCGATATATTAGGCCACCCTTTAATACTGGGGCACATTTATTCTATATTTAAAGTAACAGATTACCTGGGAATGTGGCAGAAGTTCAAGAAGATGCGCACAGCGATATATTAGACTGCCCTTTAATACTGAGGCACAGTAATTCTATGTTTAAAGTAACAAATTTACTGGGAATGTGGCAGCAGTTCAACAAGATGCAGACAGCGATATATTAGGCCGCCTTTCAATACTGAAGCACAGTAATTCTATATATAATGTAACAGAATAATTGGGAATGTGGCAGCAGTTCAACAAGATGCACATGGCGATTACACTCAACCTGCACTGTCCCTGCGGTCTGCCTGTGTTCTCCGTACAGTGCATTGTCCCTGCATCGTCCCCGCACTGTCCTTGCACTGTCCCTGCTGTGTCCAGGCTTTTCTAGGGCTGTGACATCCTAATGAGATGGCTAACAGCCGATTGGCTGGCTGCATGACCTTATTGGTCATATCGTGTTCCCAGCCTTCTTACTTTCACTTTGTAACACATGCAGCAGCCCTTTTAGAAAAAAAATAAAAAGCACAAGGAAATTTGCATTGAATTCCACTTGAGATGCTTCGATTCGCACAACACTAATAATACACATAATTATAAAGAGTAAATTTACTCAGGGAAAGCACAGGTTATCTGCATAACTGAGCCATCATTTTACTCATCAACCCTACCAGCCATTATGGCTGGTTTAATAGGGTTGATCCTGCTGACAGATGCTCTTTAAAAAAAGTTTCCTATTAAAACTTTTCCAGCAGACTCTACGCTTATGCTTCACTCCACGGAGCATATTATTTAGCTAACAAAATCCACCGTACAATTGCAATTCAGAGACTGCGGGAGCGCTGAAAATGCTTGACTCAGAAAACCGAAATGTTTCATAAACCCCTTGAATAAGAAAATATGCACTTGTTACGAGTTTGATGACTCTTGTAGAGTTTTGTGGTTTTTTTTATATATTTTTCCAGATTAGCTGACGAGAATTTTAGTTGTAACTAGAGTTGAGCGAACACCTGGATGTTCGGGTTCGAGAAGTTCGGCCGAACATCCCGGAAATGTTCGGGTTCGGGATCCGAACCCGATCCGAACTTCGTCCCGAACCCGAACCCCATTGAAGTCAATGGGGACCCGAACTTTTCGGCACTAAAACGGCTGTAAAACAGCCCAGGAAAGGGCTAGAGGGCTGCAAAAGGCAGCAACATGTAGGTAAATCCCCTGCAAACAAATGTGGATAGGGAAATTAATTAAAATAAAAATTAAATAAATAAAAATTAACCAAAATCAATTGGAGAGAGGTTCCATAGCAGAGAATCTGGCTTCCCGTCACCCACCACTGGAACAGTCCATTCTCAGATATTTAGGCCCCGGCACCCAGGCAGAGGAGAGAGGTCCCGTAACAGACAATCTGGCTTCATGTCAGCAGAGAATCAGTCTTCATGTCATAGCAGAGAATCAGGCTTCACGTCACCCACCACTGTAAGAGTCCATTTTCATAAATTTAGGCCCAGCACCCAGGCAGAGGAGAGAGGTCCCGTAACAGACAATCTGGCTTCATGTCAGCAGAGAATCAGTCTTCATATCATAGCAGAGAATCAGGCTTCACGTCAGCCACCACTGCAACAGTCCATTGTCATAAATTTAGGCCCAGCACCCAGGCAGAGGAGAGAGGTCCCGTAACAGACAATCTGGCTTCATGTCAGCAGAGAATTAGTCTGCATGTCATAGCAGAGAATCAGGCTTCACGTCAGCCACCACTGCAACAATCCATTGGCATATATTTAGGCCTAGCACACAGGCAGAGGAGAGAGGTCCCGTAACAGACAATCTGGCTTCATGTCAGCAGAGAATCAGTCTTCATATCATAGCAGAGAATCAGGCTTCACGTCAGCCACCAATGCAACAGTCCATTGTCAGATATTTAGGCCCAGCACCCAGGCAGAGGAGAGAGGTCCCGTAACAGACAATCTGGCTTCATGTCAGCAGAGAATCAGTCTGCATGTCATAGCAGAGAATGAGGCTTCACGTCACCCACCACTGCAACAGTCCATTTTCATAAATTTAGGCCCAGCACCCAGGCAGAGGAGAGAGGTCCCGCAACAGAGGATCTGGCTTCATGTCAGCAGAGAATCAGTCTTCATGTCATAGCAGAGAATCAGGCTTCACGTCACCCACCACTGTAAGAGTCCATTTTCATAAATTTAGGCCCAGCACCCAGGCAGAGGAGAGAGGTCCCGTAACAGACAATCTGGCTTCATGTCAGCAGAGAATCAGTCTTCATATCATAGCAGAGAATCAGGCTTCACGTCAGCCACCACTGCAACAGTCCATTGTCATAAATTTAGGCCCAGCACCCAGGCAGAGGAGAGAGGTCCCGTAACAGACAATCTGGCTTCATGTCAGCAGAGAATTAGTCTGCATGTCATAGCAGAGAATCAGGCTTCACGTCAGCCACCACTGCAACAATCCATTGGCATATATTTAGGCCTAGCACACAGGCAGAGGAGAGAGGTCCCGTAACAGACAATCTGGCTTCATGTCAGCAGAGAATCAGTCTTCATATCATAGCAGAGAATCAGGCTTCACGTCAGCCACCAATGCAACAGTCCATTGTCAGATATTTAGGCCCAGCACCCAGGCAGAGGAGAGAGGTCCCGTAACAGACAATCTGGCTTCATGTCAGCAGAGAATCAGTCTGCATGTCATAGCAGAGAATGAGGCTTCACGTCACCCACCACTGCAACAGTCCATTTTCATAAATTTAGGCCCAGCACCCAGGCAGAGGAGAGAGGTCCCGCAACAGAGGATCTGGCTTCATGTCAGCAGAGAATCAGTCTGCATGTCATAGCAGAGAATCAGGCTTCACGTCAGCCACCACTGCAACAGTCCATTGTCATAAATTCAGGCCCAGCACCCAGGCAGAGGAGAGAGGTCCCGTAACAGACAATCTGGCTTCATGTCACCAGAGAATCAGTCTGCATGTCATAGCAGAGAATGAGGCTTCACGTCAGCCACCACTGCAACAATCCATTGGCATATATTTAGGCCTAGCACACAGGCAGAGGAGAGGTTCATTCAACTTTGGGTAGCCTTGCAATATAATGGTAAAATGAAAATAAAAATAGGATTGAATGAGGAAGTGCCCTGGAGTCCAATAATATATGGTTATGGGGAGGTAGTTAATGTCTAATCTGGACAAGGGACGGACAGGTCCTGTGGGATCCATGCCTGGTTCATTTTTATGAACGTCAGCTTGTCCACTGCAGAAAGACGCAGCAGTTGGCACCTGTGTTTCGTCATCATCAGAGACATGCTGAGGTGGTATTCCCATGTCCTCATCATCAGGAAACATAAGTGGTTGTGCGTCAGTGCATTCTATGTCTTTCACCGCTGGGGAAGGGCTAGGTGGATGCCCTTGGGAAACCCTGCCAGCGGAGTCTTCAAACAGCATAAGAGACTGCTGCATAACTTGAGGCTGAGACAGTTTCCCTGGTATGCATGGGGGTGATGTGACAGACTGATGGGGTTGGTTTTCAGGCGCCATCTGTGCGCTTTCTGCAGAAGACTGGGTGGGAGATAATGTGAACGTGCTGGATCCACTGTCGGCCACCCAATTGACTAATGCCTGTACCTGCTCAGGCCTTACCATCCTTAGAACGGCATTGGGCCCCACCATATATCGCTGTAAATTCTGGCGGCTACTGGGACCTGAGGTAGTTGGTACACTAGGACGTGTGGATGTGGCAGAACGGCCACGTCCTCTCCCAGCACCAGAGGGTCCACTAACACCACCACGACCATGTCCACGTCCGCGTCCCTTACTAGATGTTTTTCTCATTGTTATGGTTCACCACAACAACAAATATATTATTTGGCCCAATGTATTGTATTCAAATTCAGCGGGATATAAATTTGAGGCCTAGTATTTAGGCGCTGGGTGACCGGTATGGATTTAGTGACAGAATTAGACTTGGAAATGCACAGAAGCGTGTGTGTGAAGTTATTCTGAATGACCCTATGTGCACCTTGAATATTATATACCCTTTTTGGGATAGATTTCAAATAGCTCTGATATAGCAGGAACCACTAAATTATGAAATTGCTAAATTGGGAATTGTATTTCAACCCAGAACAAAAAATGTGCTTTGACGGACACTAAATATCTTGCCCAGCAACAACAGTACAGCGGTAACGAGAGATTTAGCAGGATATAAATTTGAGGCCTAGTATTTAGGCGCTGGGTGACAGGTATGGGTTTAGTGACAGAATTAGACTTGGAAATACACAGTAGCGGGTGTGTGTGAAGTTATTCTGAATGACCCAATGTGCACCTTGAATATTATATACCCTTTTAGGGATAGATTTCAAATAGCTCTGATATAGCAGAAACCACTAAATTATGAAATTGCTAAATTGGGAATTGTATTTCAACCCAGAACAAAAAATGTGCTTTGACGGACACTAAATATCTTGCCCAGCAACAACAGTACAGCGGTAACGAGAGATTTAGCAGGATATAAATTTGAGGCCTAGTATTTAGGCGCTGGGTGACAGGTATGGGTTTAGTGACAGAATTAGACTTGAAAATACACAGTAGCGGGTGTGTGTGAAGTTATTCTGAATGACCCAATGTGCACCTTGAATATTATATACCCTTTTAGGGATAGATTTCAAATAGCTCTGATATAGCAGAAACCACTAAATTATGAAATTGCTAAATTGGGAATTGTATTTCAACCCAGAACAAAAAATGTGCTTTGACGGACACTAAATATCTTGCCCAGCAACAACAGTACAGCGGTAACGAGAGATTTAGCAGGATATAAATTTGAGGCCTAGTATTTAGGCGCTGGGTGACAGGTATGGGTTTAGTGACAGAATTAGACTTGAAAATACACAGTAGCGGGTGTGTGTGAAGTTATTCTGAATGACCCAATGTGCACCTTGAATATTATATACCCTTTTAGGGATAGATTTCAAATAGCTCTGATATAGCAGAAACCACTAAATTATGAAATTGCTAAATTGGGAATTGTACTTCAACCCAGAACAAAAAATGTGCTTTGACGGACACTAAATAACTTTCCCAGCTACAACAGGACAGCGGTAACGAGAGATTTAGCGGGATATAAATTTGAGGCCTAGTATTTAGGCGCTGGGTGACCGGTATGGATTTAGTGACAGAATTAGACTGGGATATGGCCAAAAAATAACCACACTATTGCTGGTTAAATGCACTTGGTGACGGGCGCAGCTTGCCCCTGATGTAGTATATGGCCAAAAAATGAACAGACTATTGCTGGTTAAATGCACTTGGTGTCACAGCTTGACCAACCACACTACTGAGGGTTAAATGCACTTGGTGACGGGCGCAGCTTGCCCCTGATGTAGTATATGGCCAAAAAATAAACAGACTATTGCTGGTTAAATGCACTTGGTGTGACAGCTTCACCCTGATGTAGGCTTTAGCCAGAAAACAACCACACCATTGAGGGTTAAATGCACTTGGTGACAGGCGCAGCTTGCCCCTGATTTTGTATATGGCCAAAAAATGAACAGACTATTGCTGGTTAAATGCACTTGGTGTGACAGCTTCACCCTGATGTAGGCTTTAGCCAAAAAACAACCACACCATTGAGGGTTAAATGCACTTGGTGACAGGCGCAGCTTGCCCCTGATTTTGTATATGGCCAAAAAATGAACAGACTATTGCTGGTTAAATGCACTTGGTGTGACAGCTTCACCCTGATGTAGGCTTTAGCCAAAAAACAACCACACCATTGAGGGTTAAATGCACTTGGTGACAGGCGCAGCTTGCCCCTGATTTAGTATATGGCCAAAAAATGAACAGACTATTGCTGGTTAAATGCACTTGGTGTGACAGCTTCACCCTGATGTAGGCTTTAGCCAAAAAACAACCACACCATTGAGGGTTAAATGCACTTGGTGACAGGCGCAGCTTGCCCCTGATTTTGTATATGGCCAAAAAATGAACAGACTATTGCTGGTTAAATGCACTTGGTGTGACAGCTTCACCCTGATGTAGGCTTTAGCCAAAAAACAACCACACCATTGAGGGTTAAATGCACTTGGTCGCAGCTTGTGCTGGCGCACCACAAGACACAAAATGGCCGCCGATCACCCCAGAAAAATGTGACTGACAAACGGTCTGGGCAGCCTAAAAACAGTGAGCAATTGAGGATCAGCAGCTCAATGATCCACAGCTGCAGATCGATCAGTTAATCAAGTCCTTTGGAGGAGTTAATCTGCCTAATCTCGCCCTACTGTCGCAGCCGCAACCTCTCCCTACGCTAATCAGAGCAGAGTGACGGGCGGCGCTATGTGACTCCAGCTTAAATAGAGGCTGGGTCACATGGTGCTCTGGCCAATCACAGCCATGCCAATAGTAGGCATGGCTGTGATGGCCTCTTGGGGCAAGTAGTATGACGCTTGTTGATTGGCTGCTTTGCAGCCTTTCAAAAAGCGCCAAGAAAGCGTCACAAAAGCGCCAAGAAAGCGACGAACACCGAACCCGAACCCGGACTTTTACGAAAATGTCCGGGTTCGGGTCCGTGTCACGGACACCCCAAAATTCGGTACGAACCCGAACTATACAGTTCGAGTTCGCTCATCCCTAGTTGTAACCCATTATTATTATTATTTTTTAAATAAAGAGTGCAGTGGGAAATCAGTTAAAGAGTTTTTTTTTCACTAATTTCTTTTTTTGGGGTGAAATATGAATAATAATACATAGATCACAGCAAGACTTTCTGATATTTTTTTTATCGTGCTTAAAATTTGTAAGGAAAATTTTGCCAAGGAGCCGCGGTTATTCGAGAAGCCCTTAATAGCCCACCGCGAGGTCAGCTAAACATTGAATGTTCCAGGCAGTTAGTAGAAGACTCCCCGGAATGTGAGCCCGCTGCGAGGAAACAGCCCTGCTGCTTCAGCAAACACTGACTCCAAATTGCAAAAGCCCTTTCCACTTTATCAATTCTTCAATTTTCTTCTGAAAGGCAATTTGCTAGCATGGCTATTAATTCTTTCAATTAAAGCACCGGTTATCATGAGACTAACGACAGAAGTGGAGATTTTGTTTGTTTTCGCAGGAAGGGCGCGCGGTGTTCGCTACCAGTTCTGATAAATTAATCATGTTTAATTCTCTTGTCTTAAATTCGCTTGTTACTCTCCTTGCAGGACGGCATTACCAAGGGCATCAAGGCTGGAATTGCTTTTCTGTTTTTATAGTGTATTGAGTATAGTCTTATATATAATACTGTATACTACTTGTATCAATTTGCACTGTAAGAAGTGAGAGATTTTAAAGTATTTAAAGGGCATCTGTCAGCAGTTTTGTACCTATGACATTGGCTGACCTGTTACATGTGCTCTTGGCAGCTGAAGGCAACTGTGTTGGACCCATGTTCATATGTGCCCTCATTGCTGTGAAAATTAAGTTTTCATGTATGCAAATGATCCTCTAGGAGCAACTGTGGCGTTACCATTACACCAACAGACTCTGCTCTCTCTGCAACTGCCACGCCCTCTACACTATGATTGACAGGACCAGGCAGTAAAAATGTCATCACATCTGCCTGGCTCTGTCAATCAAAGTGCAGGGGCATGGCAGTTGCAGAGAGAGAAGAACCTCTAGGAGTAATGACAACGCCCCCATTGCTCCTAGAGACTAATTTGCATATATTAAAACATCATTTTTCTCGGCAATGCGGACACATATGAACATGGGACCAACACAGATGCCTTCAGCTGCCAAGCGCACATGCAACAGGTCAGCCGGTGTCATAGGTACAAAACTGCTGACAGATGCCCTTTAAAGTTATTTTGCAGGACTATATTGACAATCTAACTCATCAGCAGGACTTACGAATGTCCCACAATTCAGGATACAAAGATCATCGCAGTGGAATGTGATAATCCTTTACTATGTCAAGATCTAAGTGAATAATCTAATGGCACCATAAAAAGGGGTTGTCCGACAAATTTGAAACATATTTTTGAACTCACATGATCTGGAGAACTTTCTTCCCTTTTCGGGGGTGGACAGCAGCACATCAAGCACCCGCATCTCCCAGGATACATTGCAGTTAGCTCTTGTTACCTTTTCCTCCCCCGCTTAGAAAAGAGTCCCTCACATAGAGCTCCTGAGATACATGTGGTGTGTAATGTCACCACAATTTCCTTTCTCCGATGACTAGAGGCTGATAGGGCTAAATATTTCTATCAGTTTAAAAGCAGTTAGGGATGAATAAATGAAACGTAAAAGGACGCTTCACCTGCTACAATGTGAGCTCACTATGCCAGCTAGTGGCGTAACTAGAGTTTTATGGGCCCCATGGCAAACTTTGAATCAGGGCATCCCCACCTCCCAGCGGTTGCAGCCGCACCCTCTGCGACCGCGATTGTTACACCCCCGGTCTCTGTTAATAGTGATATACCCCCATTACCAGTAATGTCCCTATAGTTCCCACAGTAATGTCTCTATACTGTCCCCAGTAATATCCTTTCACTGCCCCAGTAATGTCTTTCCTCTGCCGCATTAATGTTCTCCCACTGCCCCCAGTAATGTCCTTCCACTGCTCCCAGTAATGTTCCACACTGCTTCTAGTAATGTCCTTCCACTGCTCCCAGTAATGTTCCTATACTGCCACCAGTAATGTCCTCCACTGCCTCATTAATGTCTTTCCACTGCCTCCAGTAATGTCCTTTCGATGCTCCCAGTAATGTTCCCCACTGCTTCTAGTAATGTCCTTCCACTGCTCCCAGTAATGTCCCTATACTGCCGCCAGTAATGTCCTTCCACTGTCCCCTGTAATGTCCTTATACTGCACTCCAGTAAAGTCCCCCATTGCCCCCAGTAATGTCCCCCACTGCCCCCAGTTATATCCTTCCACTGCCCCCAGTATTCTGCCTATAGTGCCCCAGGTAATTTTCACCCAGTCTTCACTGGGAGCTGAGCAGATTCAGTGTAACTGGTATTTCATTCATTTATATTCCTGCACATTCTGGGCTTTGATGTCAAGGAGGTGTGCGGCTATCAGGGCATGATGGGAGTCGTAGTTTTACAATATCTGGAGAGCCACAGGCTGGAGATCACTGCTTTAATACAATACATTAATGTGTATCATAAAAACTAATTGTAATAATGAATATCTTTCTAGAATTGATCACTTCCCACAAAATATAACCAGTAAACAAGAATACACGCTCACAAATGCGTAAATTGAGAAGGCCCCTAAAGAAATTGACGCTCATCCCACACACACACACACACAAAAAAGGCCCCCTATGGCTACATCGCCAATAAAAAGAAAGTTACAATGTCCAGATACAAAATTAAACATTGTCTGTATCATGAATGGGTTAAAAATGCAATTAATACAGGTGAGACTAGAAAAATGTGAATATCGTGCAAAAGTTCATTTATTTCAGTAATGCAACTTAAAAGGTGAAACTAATATATGAGACTCATTACAGGCAAAGCGAGATATTTCAAGCCTTTATTTGGTATAATTTGGATGATTATGGCTTGCAGTTTATGAAAACCCCAAATTCACAATCTCAGAAAATTTGAATATTACATGAAATCAATAAAAAAAGGATGTTAAATAGAAAAATGTAGGACCTCTGAAAAGTATAATCATGCATATGTACTCAGTACTTGGTTTGGGCCCATTTTGCATCAATTACTGCCTCAATGCAGCGTGGCATGGATGCCATCAGCCTATGGCACTGCTGAGGTGTTATGGAAGACCAGGATGCTTCCAGCCTTCAGCTCTTCTGCATTGTTCGGTCTCATGTCTCTCATCTTTCTCTTGGCAATCCCCCGTAGATTCTCTATGGGGTTCAGGTCAGATGAGTTTGCTAGCCAATCAAGCACAGTGATCCCATGGTCATTGAACCAGGTTTTGGTACTTTTGGCAGTGTGGGCAGGTGCCATGTCCTGCTGGAAAATGAAGTCACCATCTCCATAAGGCTCGTCTGCGGAAGGAAGCATGAAGTGCTCCAAAATCTCCTGGTAGATGGCTACGTTGACTCTGGACTTAATGAAGCACAGTGAACCAACACCAGCAGATGACATGGCTCCCCAAATCAACACAAACTGTGGAAACTTCACGCTGGACTTCAAGCATCTTGCATTGTGTGCCTCTCCATTCTTCCTCCAGACTCTGGGTCCTTGGTTTCCAAATGAGATGCATAAGTTGCTCTCATCAGAAAAGAGGACTTTGGGCCACTGAACAACAGACCAGTTCTTTTTTTCTTTAGCCCAGGTAAGACGCTTCTGACGTTGCTTGTTGTCCAGGAGAGGCTTGACAAAAGGAATATGACATTTGAAGCCCATGTCTAGGATCCGTCTGTGTGTGGTGGCTCTTGATGCACTAACTACAGCCTCAGTCCACTCCTTGTGAAAGTCCCCAACACTTTTGAATGGCCTTTTCCTGACAATCCTCTCCAGGCTGCGGTCATCCCTGCTGCTTGGGCACCTTTGTCTTCCACACTTGTCCCTTCCACATAACTTTCTATTAATGTGCTTTGATACAGCACTTTGGGAAAATCCAACTTCTTTTGTTTTCTGCACAACCATCAGGTCAGCAGTCTTTCCCATGATTGTGATTCCTACTGAACCAGAATGAGAGACAATTTAAAGGCTCAGGAACCCTTTGCAGGTGTTATGGATTATTTAGCTGACTAGAGTGTGACACCTTGAGCCTAGAATATTAAACCTTTTCACAATATTCAAATTTTCTGAGATTGTGAATTTGGGGTTTTCATAAGCTGTAAGCCATAATCATCCAAATTATAGCAAATAAAGGCTTGAAATATCCCGCTTTGCATGTAATAAGTCTATTTTATATATTAGTTTCCCATTTTAAGTTGCTACTGAAATAAATGAACTTTTGCACAATATCAAATTTTTCGAGTTTCACCTGTACATATCTACTGTAGCTTGCCAGTTCTGAAACTTTAGGCTCTTCTTTTAACATTTTCTCACATTATCACATCTGTCATCATAAGAAGAAGTTCTAACAATTCAAATTGCCGTTGAACATCCGTTGTGTTGATCTATTGTGTAAAAACTGAAATAAAGTTGAATATGTCATAAAGGTTTTCAGAGTCTAGTAAAAATTTAAAAAGTTTTTTTATGGCTGAATTCTCACAGAAACAGCACCACACCTGTCCACGGGCTGTGTGCAGCATTGCAGCTCAGCCCTGTTCACTGCAATAGAGCTAAGCTGCAGTACCAGGCACAACCTGTGGACAAGAGTGGTGCTTATTTTGGAAAAATAGACCATACATTGTTCTATTTGTTACAGCCATGATGGGATCCATTAGGGACCTCTTTCCATGGGACCAAAGTGGCAGCATGGGCTGCTTCTAAAACACTGATGCCCTTTGCCCTTCTCTTACATAATATTTTATTGCTTGCTCTGCATAACTCACCTGGAGAAGGAAGCAGGTCAGCAATTTCCTTTCCCGATTCTCGTCATCACTGTATCCTGGCAGGATGTTTACAAGTAGAACTTCCTGTTTTTATCAGCTTCCTGCTGGGTTTACCACCAAACCCAGCATGCTTTGCTTTGTAATGTTTCAGAGTGCTTGCTCTGCATAACTAACCTAGAGAGGGGAGCAGGTCAGCAATTTCTTTTTCCTGTTCTCATCATCATTGTATCTTGGCAGGATGTTTACAAGCAGAACTTCCTGTTTTCATCAGCCTCCTGCAGGGTTTACCATCCAAACCGTGCATGATTTCCTTTGTAATGTTTCAGAGGGCCTATTCTGCATAACTCACCTGGAGAGGGGAGCAGGTCAGCAATTTTCTTTCCAGGTTTTCATCATCTCTGCATCCTGGCAGGATGTTTACAAGCAGAACTTCCTGTTTTCATCAGCTTCTTGCTGGGCTTACCACCCAAACCCAGCATGCTTTGCTCTGTAATGTTTCAGAGCGCTTGCTCTGCATAGCTAACCTAGAGAGGGGAGCAGGTCAGCAATTTCCTTTTCCTGTTCTCGGCATCACTGCATCTTGGAAGGATGTTTACAAGCAGAACTTTCTGTTTTTATCAGCCTCCTGCAGGGTTTACCATCCAAGCCGTGCATGCTTTCCTTTGTAATGTTTCAGAGAGCCTACTCTGCATAACTCACCTGAAGAGGGGAGCAGGTCAGCAATTTCCTTTCCCGCTTCTCGACATCACTGCATCCTGGCCGGATGTTTACCAACATAACTTCCTGTTTTATATCAGCTTCCTGCTGGGTTTACCATTCAAACCCTACATGCTTTCCTCTGTAACATTTCACAGAACATGACTACTGCAGAGTAAACTCGAGCAAAGCATGCTGGGTTTGTTCAGTAAAATCAGCAGGAAGCTGATGGAAACATGAAGTTCTGCTTGTAAACATCTTGCCAGGATGCAGTTATGCTGAGAACAGTTGAAAGAAAGTACTACCTTGAAAACAGGTATATGGGAAAAAATATGCAACATTTGGGGTAATATTTCAGTATGGGACCTATAACCCATTTATGGGTTTAAACAATAGTTCATTTTTGGATTTTAAAAAAATCTGCATTTTTTGGGTGACGCAGTGTCTGGAAATAGCAGAGTTAAGTTTGTATTATCTTGTCCTAAGTATTTCTTTCACTGATACAACTCTGATCAGGAGATGGCATTTAATATGTGTGAATTGCCGGGTCGCGTAGTGTTTCAGCAGCAAATGGATGAACCAGTAATACGTCTATGACAAAAAAGGAAATTAATGGTAAGTCTAGCAGGACATTGAGTAAGTGTGATTTGCCAGCAATGTGTCTACGACAGTTTGGGGAATGTGTGTCTATACTTATAACATATAATTTAACATCCATTTTCAAGCACAAAATAGAATGATGTGGTACTAGCCGGCCATTATTTTCTGGGCTGAGTACCCGGTGACACATCCAAACAGCCTTTTTGAGAGAAAAAAAAATCTAAAAAATTATTTGTATGACCTTTAACTGGAAAATGTATTGTTTTAGGAGAGTGCAGGATCCTGTGAAGATGATTCTGTTATAGCGCAGGTGTCTTGTCTTACAGAGTTAGATTTCACCTTTTCTTTTTCACCTTGGTCTATTCTTATACTTTGTGCTTTGGTTCTTGGGATGTTTCTTGTGTTGTTTCAAGCAATCTGTTCATAGCATATACAGCATATATTCATATCAGATTGGAAACAAGGCATATTAAAGGGGACTTGTCAGCAGTTTCAACTCTCTTAATCCCAAAATATTGCCTGTTGGGGTTGATCTGCTGATTAAAACGATGCCTCTGATGGCAAAAATCCACCGCACCGTTCCAGAGAAAACAGAGTTTAATTTCATATGCAAGTTTAGGCTTCAATACCTTGAGGGGTAGGGAGGGGGCGTGGCAAACACAGGAAGCTGAGGGGCTAGAGCCCGCCCCTCAGAGATCTGAAGCTGTAATTTGCACATAGAATTAAACTCTGTTATCTTTGGAATGGCACACCAGAATTTCACCATCCAGGTGTCATTTGACTCAGTAGGATCAACTCTAATACCTAGTGTATCTTTAAAGGGTTATTTTAATTTTGCAGTTTTTAGCAGCAATTGACAGGCAAGAACACATGTTGCAAAGACGGCTGGGGGCACACTTCTGCTATAATTGGAGTGCCAGCCATGGTATTAAACATTTAAATGAACGACTTAACAAAGAAAGACCGCACAAAAGCAATGCTTATTTTATTGGACTACACACAAAAACATGAAAAACATTGTATACAATAAAGTCCTTGTGCAGGACAAAAGTAATAATTCCAATGCACAACCATGTGCACTCCCGGTCCTGAATATAGACAAATTTATACTGCAAAAAGACAAAAAAATATATACTACATATGATACATATGACATCAAATAATCAGATAACAATACCTATCAAAGAAATGTCCAGGCAGACATGGTGTGCGGGTAACATGCCCCACGCATATCGCTAGAATCACCAGATTCCTCAGGGGTTTCAAAGATTATTTATCCAAAGAGACCCCTGAGGAAGCTGATGATTCCAGCGATATGCGTGGGGCATGTTACCTGTTACCAAATTTAACTGCTTAACCCAGGAATGCCCATCCTGCAGCCCTCCAGCTGTTGCAAAACTACTACTCCCAGCATGCTTGGACAGCCTACAGTTATCAGCCTACAGCAGGGCATGGTGAGAGTTGTAGTTTTACAACAGATGGAGGACGGTTGGGCATCCCTGGTTTAACCCATTCCAACGCTGTACATGTATGGTGGAAGTGGTTGCCATAACCACCAGGTTCTGCTGTTTTTCACAGCAGACACAGACATTTAACCCCTACAATAATCAATTGTGACCACGGCATCTGAGGCGGCTTTCCCTGGAAGCACTGCAGGATCCGAGGCTACCTTTGGGAGGGCCCCATAGGAACGTACTGAATGTCCCAATAGTTATTCATTGCAGTCTATGGGACTTAATATAAGTGGAAAAAAAGGTTTTAAAAATATTAAAAAAATATATATATGTAAAAATTTAAATCACCCCACTTTCACCATAAAAAAATTAAAAAGAGCAATAATTAAAATAAATATCGCAAGGATCACTGCATCCCAAAACACTTGAACTATTAAAATATAAATGTATTTATTATGTACAGTGAACGTCATAATGAAAAAATAAAAAAATGGGCAATTTGCTGTTTTTTAATCTCTTTGCCTCCTCAAAAATAGCTAATCAGGAAGTAGTAAACACGCCGAAATGGTATCACTGAAAACTACAAATCACCCCACAAAAAAGAGCCCCCACACAGCTCTATAGATGTAAATATAAAAAAGCTATAGGGGTCCAAATATGGTGAGGCAAAAAGTATTAAAACACAAGAAAAACTGTGTATGGTAAGTATGGCACAGGTCAGTTTTATCACATAAGGAACGCCGTAAAATCGGAATCCATAAAACTGTGGAGGTTCAAACCCCTTTAAATTCTGCAACCAATAACAACTGCGGAACCTGAATGGCTTGACAAACAGAGGGGGTTACTTTTCTGACTCCTTGTGATGCTATCCCTGGGTGCTGATGGGTTACCATGGTAGCCAGGAGCCTAATAACGGCATCACTGTAGGGCATTATTTATCTGAGCAGTCAGGTATTATTTATTTGAGTATTATAGGGTATTATTTATCTGAGCACTGTAAGGCATTATTTATCTGAGCACTGTAAGGTAGTATTTATTTGAGTATTATAGGGTATTATTTATCTGAGCACTGTAAGGTATTATTTATCTGAGCACTGTAAGGCATTATTTATTTGAGTATTATAGGGTATTATTTACCTGAGCACTGTAGGGTATTATTTATCTAAGCACTGTAAGGTATTATTTATTTGAGTATTATAGGGTATTATTTATCTGAGCACTGTAGGGCATTATTTATCTAAGCACTGTAAGGTAGTATTTATTTGAGTACTGTTGGATATGATTGCAGTAGCTGTGTACTGTAGGGTATACTTTATATGAGCACTGTAAAGTATTTAGCTGAGGACTGTAGGGCATTATTTATCTTATCACTGTAGGGTATTATTTATCTGAGCACTGTAGGGTATTATTTATCTGAGCACTGTAAGGTATTATTTATCTGAGCACTGTAGGGTAATATTTATCTTATCACTGTAGGGTATTATTTATCTGAGCACTGTAGGGTATTATTTATCTGAGCACTGTAAGGTATGTTATCTGAGCACTGTAGGGTATTATTTATCTGAGCACTGTAGGGTATTATTTATCTGAGCCCTGTAAGGTATGTTATCTGAGCACTGTAGGGTATTATTTATCTGAGCCCTGTAAGGTATGTTATCTGAGCACTGTAAGGTATGTTATCTGAGCACTGTAGGGTATTATTTATCTGAGCACTGTAGGGTATTATTTATCTGAGCCCTGTAAGGTATGTTATCTGAGCACTGTAAGGTATGTTATCTGAGCCCTGTAAGGTATGTTATCTGAGCACTGTAAGGTATGTTATCTGAGCACTGTAAGGTATGTTATCTGAGCACTGTAAGGTATGTTATCTGAGCACTGTAGGGTATTATTTATCTGAGCACTGTAGGGTATTATTTATCTGAGCACTGTAGGGTATTATTTATCTGAGCACTGTAGGGTATTATTTATCTGAGCACTGTAGGGTATTATTTATCTAAGCACTGTAAGGTATTATTTATTTGAGTATTATAGGGTATTATTTATCTGAGCACTGTAGGGCATTATTTATCTAAGCACTGTAAGGTAGTATTTATTTGAGTACTGTTGGATATGATTGCAGTAGCTGTGTACTGTAGGGTATACTTTATATGAGCACTGTAAAGTATTTAGCTGAGGACTGTAGGGCATTATTTATCTTATCACTGTAGGGTATTATTTATCTGAGCACTGTAGGGTATTATTTATCTGAGCACTGTAAGGTATTATTTATCTGAGCACTGTAGGGTAATATTTATCTTATCACTGTAGGGTATTATTTATCTGAGCACTGTAGGGTATTATTTATCTGAGCACTGTAAGGTATGTTATCTGAGCACTGTAGGGTATTATTTATCTGAGCACTGTAGGGTATTATTTATCTGAGCCCTGTAAGGTATGTTATCTGAGCACTGTAGGGTATTATTTATCTGAGCCCTGTAAGGTATGTTATCTGAGCACTGTAAGGTATGTTATCTGAGCACTGTAGGGTATTATTTATCTGAGCACTGTAGGGTATTATTTATCTGAGCCCTGTAAGGTATGTTATCTGAGCACTGTAAGGTATGTTATCTGAGCCCTGTAAGGTATGTTATCTGAGCACTGTAAGGTATGTTATCTGAGCACTGTAAGGTATGTTATCTGAGCACTGTAAGGTATGTTATCTGAGCACTGTAGGGTATTATTTATCTGAGCACTGTAGGGTATTATTTATCTGAGCACTGTAGGGTATTATTTATCTGAGCACTGTAGGGTATTATTTATCTGAGCCCTGTTGGACATGATTCAGCTGAGTGCTGTTGGACATGATTTGCAGTATCTGTAGTGTACTGTAGGGTACTGTACGGTACTACGATAGCATATTAACATGGGTGTTAAAAAAGGATGGGGTCGAGGCCTGAAAAATACACCTATTTGGGTTCAGTATAGCGTTAAGCCTCATGCACACGTCCGTGGAACACAGACCGTGCGATACCGGCCTGGATTTCTTCTGAGAGCAGGAGCGCACGGCGTCATTGGTTGCTATGACGCTGTGCGCTTCCTGCTGCCGCCGCAGTACAGTAATACACTGGTATGATCTATAGTAGTGTACTGTGCAGGAGCGCATTGCCTCATTGGTTGCTATAGCGCTGTGCGCTTCCTGCTGCCGCCGCAGTACAGTACACTACTATAGATCATACCAGTGTATTACTGTACTGTGGCGGCAGCAGGAAGCGAGTGGCGTCATAGCAACCAATGACGCCGTGCGCTCCTGCTCTCAGAAGAAATCCAGGCCGGTATCGCACGGTCTGTGTTCCACGGACGTGTGCATGAGGCTTAACGCTATACTGAACCCAAATAGGTGTATTTTTCAGGCCTCGACCCCATCCTTTTTTAACACCCATGTTAATATGCTATCGTAGTACCGTACAGTACCGTACAGTGTTCCACGGATGTGTGCATGAGGCTTTAGTTTCTTTCTTCACCCATAGTTCATTATCAGAACAATTTTTTAAATCAGCCAAGTCCGTGTGCGACTACAAGGGGCGCCCTCTGGAGGACACGGTACTTCTTAAATTCAGCAGATTACAGCAATCACCTGTAATCTTCAGCGAACCCTAGCAGGCTTTTCTTTTTACTCCTGCAGCGCCACCACAGGTGAAATGAAGCATTACACACGTCTTTGTAAATGCTCTCTCTTCTGGCAGGAAACATTTCTCTATTAAGGCCCCTTGCAGACGAGCGTGTCCGGATTAGGTCCGGATTAGGTCCGGATGCGTTGCGATGCGTTCAGTGATAACGGCACAATTTCGCAGGCAAAGTCATTCAGTTTTGCCTGCGATCGCGTTCAGTTGTTCAGTTTTTTCGCGCAGGTGCAATGGTTTTGCACGCGTGTGATAAAAAACTGAATGTATACAAACAACATTTCTTAGCCACCATCCGTTAAAAAAACGCATTGCATCCGCAGTTGCTTCCGGATGCGATTTTCACGCAGCTCCATTTACTTCTATGGGGCCAGGACTGCTTGAAAATTGCAGAATTTAGAACATGCTGCGATTTTCACGCAACGCACAAGTGATGCGCGAAAACCAACGCACATGTACACAGCCCCATTGAAATTAATGGGATTCGGATTCCACGCGGGCGAAATGCGAGCGGAAATCACGCTCGCGTGGGAGGGGCCTAACTGTACTGAAAGTATATTTGAAAATGTTTATTTATTTTTTTCTACACCAGAAAACCACATAAAGCCTCTGTCCTGGTAACCGTGGGTGAACCATACAGATCTGCATAAGGCTCCGTTCAGACGTCCGTAGTGCGGATCCGCACACCCATAGAAATGCCTATTCTTGCCTGCAATTGCGGAGAAGAATAGGACATGTTCTATTTTTTTATGGAGCTTCGGATCGGAAGATTGGGGCTGTGTGCTGTCCGCATCTCTTCCGGCCCCATAGAGAATGAATGGGTCCGCACCCGTTCCGCATAATTGCGTAACGGATGCGGACCCATTCTACGGACGTCTGAATGGAGCCTAAAAGAGTCCAGAATAATGCAATCAGCACGTGCAAAAGGGGATAGTAGAAGAAGATGAATAAGGCCTCTTGCACACGAACGCATTTTCTTTCCGTCTTCGTTCCGTTTTTTTTTTTTCACTTCAATGGGTCCGCAAAAAAAACGGAAGTTACTCCAGGTGCATTCTGTTTCTGTATGTCCGTATTTCCGTTCTGCAAAAAAATTGAACATGTCCTATTATTGTCCGCATTACGGACAAGGATAGGACTGTTCTATGAAGGGCCAGCTGTTCTGTTCCGCAAAACACGGAATGCACATGGATGTCATCCGTATTTTTGGCGGATCCGTTTTTTTGCGGACCGCAAAATACATACGGTTGTGTGCAGGAGTCCTAATGGGAAGGCATAGGGTAAAAAGTGCTTGCTTTCTACTGAATGAGCAGCCAGCTCTGAATAGCAGGAGAACATACAGAACACTTCAATAAATCAACCTGCGAGTAATTTTCCATGCTTAGCAGTGCAGCACAATGTGATGGGGTGGAATGTATACATGCTGATGTTTTGTCCTGGTTTACCATTGTACTGTATATGGATAAAAGGTCAGGTCCTGCCTCCTCCGCTGGGAAACAAGCTGCTAGTCTGGGCTGATTGAGAACCCTTTTTTATAATAAATGTCAAAAGCTGATCCGTCCTAACAACAGTCTCATTTTTCTTAATGTTATTTATTTCTTCACCCCTTTATTTTATTAGGGAGAAATAAAACAGCCAAATAACTCTGCTCCCATCTCCATATCCTTTCATTGTTTAGATAATCCACATTTTCTCTCCACTGCATTGCTGAATATCCCCCCCCCCCCCCCCCCAATCAATCAGGGATAGATTGCACCACACTGCCATCTACTGGCGGCCAGGGGGAACAGCAACTGCATTATATCATCCGTCAAATCTTTATCTATGAACCTTATACCCAAGAAAACCTTTTTTCCAAGAGTTTTATGATAACATAAAATGTTTTTTTATTTTTTTTGTTTCAAAAGAATACAAACGCTAAATCCCACTGAGCCGGGAACGGTAAATCTGCCTTGTCCTTTGTCTGATCTCTCCGCGGGAAATCCATAATTAGGAAGCGTGTAAACAGGGAATAGCCGGGCAGCTGCAAAAAGGGGTCGGCGTAGCAGACGAAGGATTCGTGCACTTGTATTTTAATGGGCTCAGGTAGGTTTTTATGGAAACTGCCATCTCAAGATGAAGAGGGTAATGACAGACAGTCCGCTAGCTTGGAAATCCCTGGGGAACTACATGTAGAAGCATACCCAATCAGTATGTAAGGGCCATAGGGTCATATGATGGCCATACATAATGGTTTACAAAGTGCTCTCCGACCTGTGGCTCTCCTGTCGATGCGAACTACTGCTGCCAGCATGCCCTGACAACGCAGGCTCGGCATCAGTGGCGTAACTACCGGGGAAGCAGGGGAAGCAGCTGCTTCGGGGCCCGGGCTGCCAAGGGGGCCCGGCAGCGTGTGTGTGACAGTTTATTTTTAAGTTAGTTAAATATCGTGTTCAGGGCCCCTTCACAGCAGCCGCTAGTGTGATCTAATTTTACTGTCTGCTAAAGTGTCCTGGTCTGGGATTCGAACCCACAACCTCCAATCTATTAGTGAATCAGTGGCAAAGCATTTACCCTCACAGCCATAAAGGCTGCATTACAACTGACTGTTAAAAAAAAAAAATAAAAATACATCTATACACATGACAGCTGCCCAAACACACCTAGCACTGCTATATCTGTATATGACAGCTGTCCCTGCACACTCAGCTCTGCTATATCTCTATATATGACAGCTGCCCCAGCAAACCCAGCTCTACTACATCTATACACATGACAGCTGCCAAAACACAGCCAGCTCTGCTACATCTATACACATGACAGCTGCCCCCAACACACCAGGCACTGCTATATCTCTATATGACAGCTGTCCCAGCACACTCAGCTCTGCTATATCTCTATATATGACAGCTGCCCCAGCAAACCCAGCTCTACTACATCTATACACATGACAGCTGCCGAAACACAGCCAGCTCTGCTACATCTATACACATGACAGCTGCCCCCAACACACCAGCACTGCTATATATCTATATGACAGCTGTCCCAGCACACTCAGCGCTGCTATATCTCTATATATGACAGCTGCCCCAGCAAACCCAGCTCTACTACATCTATACACATGACAGATGCCTAAACACACCCAGCTCTGCTACATCTATACACATGACAGCTGCACCAGCACACTCAGCTCTGCTATATCTCTATATATGACAGCTGCCCCAGCAAACCCAGCTCTACTACATCTATACATGACAGATGCCCAAACACACCCAGCTCTACTACATCTATACACATGACAGCTGCCGAAACACAGCCAGCTCTGCTACATCTATACACATGACAGCTGCCCCAACACACCAGCACTGCTATATATCTATATGACAGCTGTCCCAGCACGCTCAGCTCTGCTATATCTCTATATATGACAGTTGCCCCAGCAAACCCAGCTCTACTACATCTATACACATGACAGATGCCTAAACACACCCAGCTCTGCTACATCTATACACATGACAGCTATCATATATAGAGATATAGCAGAGCTGAGTGTGCTGGAACAGCTGTCATATAGAGATATATCTGAGATACTGCTATATCTGTATATGACAGCTGTCTCAGCACATTCAGCTCTGCTACATCTCTATATATGAGCAGCTGCCATGTGTATAGATGTACACTTAGCCAGCTATAACAGTAGAAGTCTCATATTTTTTCAGCCAGCATCAAGGCAGCTCCTATGGTCTAGTGGTTAGCTGCTCTGCCTCTGAAGCAGAAGGTCGTGGGTTCGAATCCCAGCAGACTCTTTTCTGAAATACAAGCACTGACTCCATATAAGGACATACAGGGCGGGACACAATACAAGGCGGGACACAGGAAGAGGCTGCATCGCATCGCTGACATGGAGGTAAGTAGAAGTGTTTATTATTTTTTTTTTAATACCCACTGTTACTGCCATGGGGGGAGCGGAAGGCACCTGATACTGGCACATGGGGGGGAGTGGGGTTGGCACCTGATACTGGCATGGGGGGGGGGGAGAGAGGCACCTGATACTGGCATGGGGGGGGGGGAGGGAGAGAGGCACTTGATACTGGCACTTTTTTTGTGGTGGTGGTGGGGGGGAAGATGGCACTATGATACTGGGACATGGGGGGGGGGGAGGCACCTGATACTGGCACCTGGAGGGGAGAGGGGGGGTTGGCACTTGATACTGGCACATGGGGGGGGGGAGGCACCTGATACTGGCACATGGGGAGGGGGGAGGGAGAGAGGCACTTGATATTGGCACTTTTTAGTGGGGGGGGGGAGATGGCACTATGATACTGGGACATGGGGGGGAGGAGAGAGGCACTTGATACTGGCATGTGGGGGGGGGGGTTGGCACTATGATACTGGCACATGGGGGGAGAGGCACTTAATACTGGCACTTTTTTGCGGGGGAGATGGCACTATGATACTGGCACATGGGGGGAAGAGAGAGGCACTTGATACTGGCACATGGGGGGTGGGAAGGAGAGAGGCACTTGATACTGGCACATGGGGGGAGATGGCACTATGATACTGGGACATGTGGGGGGGGGGAGAGGCACTTGATACTGGCACATTATTGGGGGGCATTATGGGGGACACTAGGCTGGCAGCCTATCAGAGGCTGGGCACTGAGGGGCATCTACTGGGGCACTATATATGGGGCATTTTATACTGGTACATTTTGGGGGGCACTAGCAGGAAGGGGGGAGAGGAACACTATGGGGGAATTTACTGGGGGCACTATATAGGGGTATTTTATACTGGCACATTATGGGGGCACTATGGGGACATTAGCTCAACTGGGGGTATTACAAGGGTGTATTTTTTGCACTGTCACATTATAAGGAGAATTATTACTACTGGGGGGGGGGGGGCATTATGGTGGGTTTTATTACTGCCCCATGGTATGACCCCCTAGTAGCAGCACCGGCCTCTCCCTGCTTTGCTATCCCACTGCCCCTTCTCCAAATCCTTATTATAAAATTTTTCTCATTAGGATAAAACACAACATCAGCTCCGCCGAGCCCCCGGCCAAGTGTGGAAGTGGCGTCCGAGATCCCCAAGGGCCGAGCCAAGTAACTGTAAGTGTTCATGTGGAGTATGTTTATGTTATGCACATATAGCCTACACTGTGCCCCACAATATACAGTATACCGCTACACTGTGCCCCACAATGTACAGTATACCTCTATACTGTGCCCCACAATGTACAGTATACTGCTACACTGTGCCCCACAATATACAGTATACCGCTACACTGTGCCCCACAATATACAGTATACCTCTACACTGTGCCTCACAATATACAGTATACTGCTACTGTGCCACACAATATACAGTATACCTCTACACTGTGCCACACAATATACAGTATACCGCTACACTGTGCGACACAATATACAGTATACCTCTACACTGTGCCTCACAATATACCGCTACACTGTGCCACACAATATACAGTATACCGCTACACTGTGCCTCACAATATACCTCAACACTGTGCCACACAATATACAGTATACCGCTACACTGTGCCTCACAATATACCTCTACACTGTGCCACACAATATACAGTATACCGCTACACTGTGCCTCACAATATACCTCTACACTGTGCCACACAATATACAGTATACCTCTACACTGTGCCACACAATATACAATATACCTCTACACTGTGCCACACAATATACAGTATACCTCTACACTGTGCCACACAATATACAGTATACCTCTACACTGTGCCACACAATATACAGTATACCTCTACACTGTGCCACACAATATACAGTATACCTCTATACTGTGCCACACAATATACAGTATACCGCTACACTGTGCCAAAGGAGTGGGGTTTACACAGGAGGAGGGAGGTGCGAAGCGCGCTGAGGGGGGCCCTTACAAATATTTGCTGTGGGGCCCAGTCACTTCTAGTTACGCCCCTGCTCGGCATCATATGTGGGAATACCCAGGCACCCGATTTGCCCATTCTTCAGAGCATAAAATACAATGGCAGAATCAGTTTGCCAGTTATTTTGTTCAAGTGGCAATCCCCTTTAAATGCCTAAGAGGTGCAGTTCCCACGTCTGGGCCCGCAGCTATCTCCAGACAGAGTCCATTCCCATAGGTCAGTGATGGGCAAACTGCGGCCCTCCAGCTACCACCCTGCTCTACTGTAGGCTGTTAGCTGTAGGCTTACTGGGAGTTGTAGTTTTACAACAGCTGGAGAGCCGCAGTTTGCCCATCCCTGCCATAGCTGATACAGCCGCTGTGAATGCAGTGGGTACATGCATGCTCTGCCATTTTTAGAACTCCCACACGCATACTCTGCTGTTCTTGCAACTCACATGGAAGTGAATGCAGAGAGGCATGCATGCACACAATCACATTACCAGGTGGTACAGTGGTCAAGGGACCCTCACTCTGAAGACAGATGTGGGACCCTCATTTACCAAATATTTGTGATAGATCCTGTAAATGTCTAAAATTGAAGTACCCCTTTCAATTGCCTCAAAAGCAAATGTTAAAGGGCTTGCCTTGGATCCTGTCCTTCTTCCAAACGCAAAGCCACACCTGCCTTTGGGTTGTGCCTGTTATTGCACCCCAGCTACACTGGAGTCAATGGGGCATGTGCAAACCCCTGGCCCCACCTCATCTGCGCATGCGCCAGGGAGAGGAATAGTTGTGGCCCTGCCCATGGTGGAATTGAAGTCTCCGTTCATAGTCCAGGATAAAAATCTGGTAAAGGATATGACATCATCACGTGACCGGGATCCCGAGCGGCCGATCCACTCAACTTCGGAACAGTAAGTATATTACAGACTTTTTTCTACTGGTGTTTTATGTGTAATTATAGGGGACAAGCCCCTCTAATGCGAATCCTCATAAACCCTGCCTCTTTCTACCCGTATGGCTTGAGGACTAGAAATAACTCCTCTTTACCGATCCACAACTAAGGCTGCTCGGAGGCCTTTGGTGGGCCGCAATTCATGGCAAAATTGTATCATGGGCGCAACTCAAACTCAATGTTTCCCTATGGAAAACAAGGCGTTTGCAACCTCCTGACCATTGTTAAAAATTCCGCCAGTCACGTTAATGCCAACATGGCCCCATGTGTTGCAAATGGAAAGACACACTGGTATTTCTGGGCAAAAGAGGTGTAACTGATAGAGGTTCTCCAGACCACAGATATCCTCAGGATAGGTCACCAATATCAGATTGGTGGGGGTCTGATACTTGGCACCCCCACCAATCAGCTGTTTTGCCGCCCTTGAAATTAACAGTGTATGGAGAGGCAGCAAAAGTCTCTGTCCACTGTGTAGTTTCTGGTGGCAGCACAATGCAGCTCACTCGAAGCCTGCGTGGCCACTATGGTGTCTGCCTTCAGCATCATACAATGTACAGGTCCTGCAGCCACGACAGCCCAAAACAGCTGATCGGCGGGGGTACTGGGTGTCGGACCCTCAACAATCTGATACTGGTGACTTATCCAGACCAAATTCTGAAGCTGAGTCCCCCCCACCCACACCTACAATGTGTCATGTATAATCTATCTATCTATCCATCCAGATCTATATCTGTAGCCCAGAGAACCCCTTTACAGCTCCTGGGCCCTAATGAAAATTCTATATCTGAGCCCCCCTCACCTACCATGTGCTGTGTATAATACTAGGTCTTTTCTCCCCCTCTACACCCAGTGCTGAGCAGAATTTTCCATGCGCTGGAAATAGGTTGCTGCAATGACTATCACCATAGATTTATCATTGCCATGAACCAGTCACAGCGAACGCGTAACGCGCACCTATCTCCTAAATAACAGAGCCTAATCTATCCCTCGCCGTGAAAAGCCTTCGTCTCTCGGAGACAACAAGCCTTCCCATTCATTGTCTCGGCGTCCTATCAATCAGAGCTGCTGGGTCATCAATGCTCGGGGACTCATGTCTGTAACCTCTGCTGAAAGCAAACTTTCCACAGGCCGCTCTGACCTGTCTCCTTGTCTCGTCTCCTCCTGCCAAAACTGATTGTTTGCTGTTTTTTCGCTGTGGTCAGGACAATGGCAGGGAAAGGTGTGTTTACTTAATTGCGTTATATTAAAATTCAGGCTTTTATCTGTGTGCAGAGCTGTTCAAGGTGAACGGGAGCCAAAGACATCCACGTCGACAGCAAGAGAAGAGACAGAGGCGGCGGCGGAGGCTTAGCAGGACAGGAGAGGCGGCATATGGTTCTCTGACTCGTCGTGCCTTAGGAAACCTATGCGAGTAGCGAGAAGAGACACATGGAGGCATTGGCATCCTTCCTCTACCTAGTGACCACTTTGCTTAGCGTGTAAAACAAGACATTGGCTCGCCACCAAGCTGCTTATAGAAATACTGGCAACCTGGGTGACAAGCTCGCCTTACCTCAATTAGCATTTAGCGGGTGTATAACGCTGAAGATAATGATATATAATACAAGCAGGAAGAATATAGGACTATTATATTGTGGTGGTTATGCCTGTGAGTCATTATAACATCTCCACAAGCTGCCTGTGAAAATGTAAGGAACGAGTGGATACAATGTACGAAAAACTGCAACATTTTAATGAATCAATAAAGTGATCCTGTCCTTGTCCCATGAAATATTTTCATACCTCATCAATATGTGATTGGTGGGGGTACCCTTGCTGATCAGTTGTTTGAAGAGGCTCCGGAGAGTGCTGCAGCCTCCTCACAGCATGCCAAGCACAGCGCCGTACATTGTATAGTGCCTTACATTACATAGAATATTCACATAGAGAAGTTGATTCTAAAACTCAACATTTTAATCCATTTGCAAATGAGCAGCTAAAGGGGTTGGCTCATCTCATATCGCTCCTCCTGTTTGCTCTGCCAGGCCCTTCCTCTTCTTTTTGATTGACAGGGCCAAGTGAGATGACTATGCAGGGGCCTGGTCCTGTCAACCAAGGAGTAGGAGGGGCTGGCAGAGGAATTAGGAGGAGCAAGGGTGCACAGAGTGGCATGGCCCAAACCTTGTTGCACTTAAAAGGATTGTCTCTTCTCCTACGTTGATGGCATATCGCTAGGATGTCCGATCGGTGTGGCATGCTCTCTAAAAATGGTTGAGAGCGCGTGCTCGACTATTTTCGGAAGTCCTATAGGGGTGAATGCAGAGCACACCTTGCAAGCACGGCCACCACTCTATTTACCGCTATGGGACTTCCAGAAATAACTGAGCCGGTGCTTTGCTATTTTCAGAACTCCCACAGCAGTGAACAGAGCAGTGGGCACACTTGCGCGGCTGCTATACGTTCTCTTCTTGAGATACGAGCAGGTCCCAGAGGTCTGACATTGAGGGCATATCCTAGCAATATTCCATTAATGAATGAGATAAGACAACCCTTTTAAGTGCAATGAGGGTGGGTCCAAGCCACTCTGTGCACCCTTGCTCCTCCAACTTCCTCTGCCAGCCTCTCCTACTCCTTGATTGACAGGATGAGTTCCCTGCATAGTCATGTCACCTGCCCTGTCGATCAAAAAGAAGAGGGGGGGCTGGCAGAGAAGGCAGGAGGAGCAAGGGTGCACAGAGTGGCTTGGACCCACCCTCATTGCACTAAACTGTGCCTGATCAATTTCCCAGTGACAGATTCCATTTAAATAATTGACCAGTTTCACTGTAAAAAGGTAAAAAGGTAAAAGATTCTTAATTTAGTTTCTTATCCTCATCCACCACTCAAGGGGCGTAGCTATAGCCATAGCAGCCATAGCAATTGCTATGGGACCCAGAGGTTGGGGGGACCCCCGGCAGGTGCTAGAACATTGGCATACCTTTTTGTGAGGCATAACAATACACTAGCTTTTTGCTATGAGGTGAGTTTTCTGATCTACGGTGCTATGGGGCTAGACATACCTTTATTTGTTGCTACTGTACTTATGTTTCTGCTTCCATTTTCTTACACTAGGTGGTGGGGGCCTCATCTTATTTTGCTATGGGGTCCTATGAATTATAGTTACGCCCCTGCTCAACACCCCTTCTAGTGTGAAGATGTGACCTTATTCTGGCTCGGCATCATTTGTAAGCTCTGGTTATGCAGTAGGACTGACACCATTTCAGACATCCGCGCCAGGCAATCTGCGGTGTCATCGAGAAACATGTCTTGTTTTCTCGTATTTTGATCCTTGGAATGATTTCTATTTCCCAGTGTTTATTAGAAGGCGTCGAGCATGTTGGTGTGCAGAACCAAATCAGCAGATTCTCATTATCATAAGGATTGTTCCACATGTCAAGCTGTAAATAAGCTGGCTAGTCCTGACATCTTTCCCAACAGGCATCATACTAAATATATAAACAGCAGACAATGCATAGAATTTTCTGCTCCTAAGTGGTTGCTTTCACATCGTGATTGATGGCATGAGCGGACCCCTCGGGGGTCTGGCTGGGGTTATGGTTGGGGCACTGGGCTTAGGCTCGGATTGCGCTTATTTGTATCATTCATGAAGTGCATGTGAATAAAGCAATTGACTCTCTTGAAGGATCAGTCCCTTGTGTCTCTCTAATAATATAGATGGAGAACCAGCCCTAACAATTATTAATTACTTCCAAATGTTGGGGAAGTGATAATCTGTATGTTTAGTCCACGGCTGAGTCGACTACATTCGCATGTTACAGAATATTTACACTTTTCATGGTTGCAATCCTCATGTGTAGCTGTTAGAAATACCCATGGTGTTGTCTCAAGTTCTTCATTCACATACATAGCTGCTGTAACGGCGGCCAACCGGACACATGAACCCATTGGTCACCTGAAGATTTGACTTAGGTCTAAACCAGGGGGACCGTGGTCCATTCACCTATAACCCTCGAAAGGGAGTATAAACTTTCGCAGGAGGGTTCCCCAAGACATTGACCCCAGAGGTCAAAAACACTGGCCGGGTCGTGACCTTATGGAGTAAAAATGAACACACCATAGCAGACACAGAAACCACAGGGATCTTATTGCTCAAGCTTAGAGTGAAGTGTGAAGGACCCTTATGAAGCCAAGGACAATTGGGTATGAGCTTAAGTCATGGACAATTAGCAGGGACTAATCCTTTAAAGAGTCATTGTACTGTCACACAATTTCATTTCATGTAATAGAGATTGGTGTAACTAGCAAATTTCTAAATCACTTCATAAAAAAAAAAAAAACTGCCTGCATCCACCTGAAAAATAGCTGTAAAGTCATGGCCACTAGGGGTCTCACTTCCACCTATGGTAAGTTGCAGTCCTCTGCCTGTTGTCAGACAAGATCTGTCTCTACTAACAGGGACAACAGAAGATGGCTCATAGGAAATGGGGGGGGGGGGGGGAGGGGAGTAAGAGCTAGTTGAGATCCTGAGCATGATAGAACTATCTTTCTGGGATCCCTAGAGGAAAACAAACATAGCAGAAAGTAAGGCAAGTGAGGTCCCTGCATACAGTACTGGCAGAATGAAAATGTTCTCTGCTTGTGAGAGAAATGCATCTAGCTGTGCGGCTGAAACAGGGAATAAATATGGCTGAAAGAGACTTTAGGGAAGTCCAAACAGTTATGATTGTACAAAATAGCACAGCCATTAAAGATAAGGTACGCTTTAAGAGGCCTGTAACTGGTGCATGGACACAACCCACAGGAGGAGCAATGAGGTGAACACCGGACAATATGAAAAGAGTGGAAGCCTATTGTGACATTTCTGAATGGAGCTGACAACATAGTACAGAGATAATAAACACAGTGATGTCACAGTACAGAGATAATAAACACAGTGATGTCACAGTACAGGGATAATAATATAGTGATGTCACAGTACAGAGGTAATAAACACAGTGATGTCACAGTACAGGGAATAGTGCACACAGTGATGTCACAGTACAGAGATAATAAACACAGTGATGTCACAGTACAGAGATAATAAACACAGTGATGTCACAGTACAGGGATAATAAACACAGTGATGTCACAGTACAGAGATAATAAACACAGTGATGTCACAGTACGGGGATAATAATATAGTGATGTCACAGTACAGAGGTAATAAACACAGTGATGTCACAGTACAGGGAATAGTGCACACAGTGATGTCAAAGTGGCTAAAGAGGACTCCATCAATGATGAGCTAGTTCTTCCTATGCCTCAATAATAAACACAGTGATGTCACAGTGTAGAGATAATGAACACAGTGATGTCACAGTACAGGGATAATATACACAGTGATGTCACAGTACAGGGATGCCCGTGTCCATGCTATTGGGTCTTCCAATAGGACAGGGGATTATGCCAAATATATTTTCCTCAATAACTTTACTTGAATTTTGCTATAGATATATCTGTATCCACGCCAATCAGTTCAGGATTTCCTAAAAATGGCTTTCGAAGGTGGACTGGTGCCGGATGCAAGGACAATTGATTTGAAATGTGGTTGGTACTATTCTGGCATTGGCTATGGATAATATAAGAGTACAGGTAATGGTCCATCTCTGATTTCCACCCGCACAACCCAAGTCATAGTCATTCACATTATGTGCCTTGCATGCAGTTTTGGCTTCCATCTATTTTCCCCACTAACTGTACTTCTCATCGGAGCTGATAATTTGCTTCAAGAAAATTCACATAAAAAGCTGCAAGAAGGAAATAGCTGTGCAGTCTTTTCAAAGTAAAGAACAATCACGTTGAGCTGCTTCTAGATCCATCACAATCACCAATAACTTCCTAACGTCCTAAGGCAATCACTATCACAGTTGACTACATCTAGTGCAACAAATGGCCTTGTGTGGCGCCAGCCGTACACAGATATATGTTACATGGATAGATATTATTGATCTATATGGGGTAAATCCTGTGACTGAGAAGAGATGGATGGACTTCTGGTTTTCCTAGCGCTTGCACTTCCATCGTTCCATGAAGAGTTATATTTTTTGCATTGAAATCCATATTTTGCAGGGCACATGTATATCTTGATGGTGAAGAAAGAAGCCAGATATACATGTAACAAGATTTGCAAATAAAGGGATTATGAATATTCCATTTCCTTAGAAAGATACAAAGTGTTGTCACCAGAGTCTTTGGTGAGTTGAAATATAGCAAATGCAATTGGGTCCAATGTTGACCTGAGGTTTCTTGGTTTCATCAGATGAAATAATGCTGAGGAACCACCAAGAGGTGCACCTAGCCTTTCTGCTGCCTGAGGCGAAAACTAAAACGGCACCCCTTTGCCACAATGTAAGCGCTCATTGCTCATAGCCCTTCTGCTGCCCCCCTCTTGCCCCTGCCTGGTGCTGCCTAAGGCGATTGCCTCACCTGGCTTCATTGGTGGTGCACCCCTGGACCCACCCACCAGCAGTAAAGCTGAGCAAGTTATCCAAACTCATGGTGCAGTGCCCTAGACCTGGATGTGTCTTCAATTTCTGTAATGTTTTATTATAAATTGTTATAGTTTGCATTATTAGGCTGTGTGCTCCAGCAGAGCATGGTGTGGTTAGCAATGGTTGGCAGGAACAGGGCTAATTACCCTGTTCCTCCCTTCTTTGTAGTAGTGAGGTGGTCCTACTTTCTGCCATGAGGGGGAATTGGAGCCCGGATAGTGTGGAGATAGGAAGCACATTCTAGAGCATCTACTCCAAGGGATCGTATTCAGTTCTCCTGTGAGACCATCAGTTCTGGAAAAATTCCAGAATCAAGAACACTGTATCCAAAAGTCTAGACAGGAGAGTTCATCAGAAAAATCAATGCTTCACAGACATTGCTGCAGGTGAGGGACTACGTCTCAGACACCAATCACCTAAAACAACTTCCAGGCCAGACTAACTTCCAGCCTGTATCACTCAGTGGACACGTATATCCATAATTGCCTACAAGTGCCATTTAGTTGCCACACAACTGGCCATCATACCTCATCTGGTGCCAGAACCTGGACTTTATATTGCAGGATGTACCACAAGTAATGTTCTGCAGTACGTAAGGAGAGACTTTTATATGGTCACTTCTGGCCTGATTCTTCGAAACACCTTCCACTGCACTGATCCCCAGGGAGCAACTGCTTGAGGGAGTACACAGTGACACAACACCTCATCAGGGCTCATCAGGGCCACTACCACTCCTATCCTCTGCATCGGTTCCTCGGAGGCTCACTGCAATGATACCCCATACTGTGTCATTACTGAGAAAAAGTAACACAGCGCTACATAGTGTGAATACCCATAAATGGATGTCCAGCTCGTAAAATAGCAGATAAGGTTTGCATAGCCGGCACAACTCTACTGAAAGCGTACAGATCTGAATAAGTCTAGACGTTAACTTGTTGCAGCTCTTCTCCGCAGGGTAAAACAGGAAATGACAACACAAGGGTGGAGCTTGTAATACTATTATGGGTTGACCCTTGTGTTGTCATTTCCTATTTTAATCCTATATTAGTCTTGGTGGTTTTGTTCATTTCTTATGTGCCTGATTAAAAGAGTGGTTCACTCTCAAAATGCTTTTTTTTGTTTTAATGAATTTGTCAACTTTAGGAGCGCTTTGGAATCTCAGTTTTTGATTTATTTTTACCTACCTCCCATCACTGTGTTCATTATCCCATTACTGTGACATCACCGTGTTTGTTATCCCTGTACTGTGACATCACTGAGTATATTATGCCTGTACTGTGACATCACTGTATTTATTATCTCTGTACTGTGACATCACTGTGTTTATTATCTCTGTACTGTGACATCACTGTGTTTATTATCCCTGTACTGTGACATCACTGTGTTTATTATCCGTGTACTGTGACATCACTGTGTGTATTATCTCTGTACTGTGACATCACTGTGTTTATTATCCCTGTACTGTGACATCACTGTGTTTATTATCCCTGTACTGTGACATCACTGTGTTTATTATCCCTGTACTGTGACATCACTGTGTTTATTATCCGTGTACTGTGACATCACTGTGTTTATTATCTCTGTACTGTGACATCACTGTGTTTATTATCTCTGTACTGTGACATCACTGTGTTTATTATCCCTGTACTGTGACATCACTGTGTTTATTATCCCTGTACTGTGACATCACTGTATTTATTATCCGTGTACTGTGACATCACTGTGTTTATTATCTCTGTACTGTGACATCACTGTGTTTATTATCCCTGTACTGTGACATCACTGTGTTTATTATCCCTGTACTGTGACATCACTGTGTTTATTATCCCTGTACTGTGACATCACTGTGTTTATTATCCCTGTACTGTGACATCACTGTGTTTATTATCCCTGTACTCTGACATCGCTGTGTTTATTATCCCTGTACTGTGACATCACTGTGTATATTATCCCTGTACTGTGACATCACTGTGTTTATTATCTCTGTACTGTGACATCGCTGTGTGTATTATCCCTGTACTGTGACATCACTGTGTGTATTGTCCCTGTACTGTGACATTACTGTGTTTATTATCCCTGTACTGTGACATCACTGTATTTATTATCCGTGTACTGTGACATCACTGTGTTTATTATCTGTGTACTGTGACATCACTGTGTTTATTATCCCTATACTGTGACATCACTGTGTGTATTATCTCTGTACTGTGACATCACTGTGTGTATTATCCCTGTACTGTGACATCACTGTGTGTATTATCCCTGTACTGTGACATCACTGTGTTTATTATCTCTGTACTGTGACATCACTGTGTTTATTATCCCTGTACTCTGACATCGCTGTGTTTATTATCCCTGTACTGTGACATCACTGTGTATATTATCCCTGTACTGTGACATCACTGTGTTTATTATCTCTGTACTGTGACATCGCTGTGTGTATTATCCCTGTACTGTGACATCACTGTGTGTATTGTCCCTGTACTGTGACATCACTGTGTTTATTATCCCTGTACTGTGACATCACTGTATTTATTATCCGTGTACTGTGACATCACTGTGTTTATTATCTCTGTACTGTGACATCACTGTGTTTATTATCCCTATACTGTGACATCACTGTGTGTATTATCTCTGTACTGTGACATTACTGTGTGTATTATCCCTGTACTGTGACATCACTGTGTGTATTATCCCTGTACTGTGACATCACTGTGTTTATTATCTCTGTACTGTGACATCACTGTGTTTATTATCCCTGTACTGTGACATCACTGTGTTTATTATCTCTGTACTGTGACATCACTGTGTTTATTATCCCTGTACTGTGACATCACTGCTTCTTATCATGTCTGTACTGTGACATTACTGCTTTTATTATGTCTGTACTGTGACATCACTGTGTTTACTAACCCTGTACTGTGACATCACTATTGTTACTATCCCTGTACTGTGACATCACTGTGTTTATTATCCCTGTACTGTGACATAACTGTGTTTATTATCCCTGTACTGTGACATAACTGTGTTTATTATCCCTGTGCTGTGACATCACTGTATTTATTATCCGTGTACTGTGACATCACTGTGTTTATTATCTCTGTACTGTGACATCACTGTGTTTATTATTCCTGTACTGTGACATCACTGTGTTTATTATCCCTGTACTGTGACATCACTGTGTTTATTATCTCTGTACTGTGACATCACTGTGTTTATTATCCCTGTACTGTGACATCACTGTGTTTATTATCCTGTACTGTGACATCACTGTGTTTACTATTCCTGTACTGTGACATCACTGTGTTTGCTATTCCTGTACTGTGACATCACTGTGTTTATTATCCCTGTACTGTGACATCACTGTGTTTATTATCCCTGTACTGTGACATCACTGTGTTTATTATCCCTGTACTGTGACATCACTGTGTTTATTATCTCTGTACTGTGACATCGCTGTGTGTATTATCCCTGTACTGTGACATCACTGTATTTATTATCCGTGTACTGTGACATTACTGTGTGTATTATCCCTGTACTGTGACATCACTGTAATTAATATCCCTGTACTGTGACATCACTGTGTGTATTATCTCTGTACTGTGACATCACTGTGTTTATTATCTCTACACTGTGACATCACTGTGTTTATTACCCCTGTACTGTGACATCACTGTGTGTATTATCTCTGTACTGTGACATCACTGTGTTTATTATCCCTGTACTGTGACATCACTGTGTGTATTATCTCTGTTCTGTGACATCACTGTGTGTATTATCTCTGTACTGTGACATCACTGTGTTTATTATCTCTACACTGTGACATCACTGTGTTTATTACCCCTGTACTGTGACATCACTGTGTTTATTATCGAGGCATAGTAAGAACTAGCTTATCATTGATGGAGTCCTCTTTAGCCACTTTAGGTGCACCAATGTCAACCACACCCATGGAGACAGCAGACATGGAAAGTATTTTGCAACCTTAACCCCATCCACCCAGGTCCACAAGTTTGGACATTTTTTGATTGAAAAATGTGGCATCCCGGTAAAACAATCATTAACTTTACCTTCATGATATAGTCACATTAGTTGATGCCATCGCCATCCCCTATTACTGCTATTTTGCATTACTACTGAAATGTAAAAAATATCATATGGCGTTATAATAAATGCCAAATGAAAATACAAATATCAATTGCTTTATTTGTATCCCCCCTCTTCTAACTAAGCCATGGACATTGTAGGAGATTGTAGAATAAGACGGCAGCTTCATGGAAAATATTGTCATCGTGTCAGTGCGTTTCAAGGTCTTCAAGTCCTACTGTCAGAATTCATCGGACCCAAAACACATCAGCCAGGCTCCTTCAGTACTCCTAGACATCACCATGTCACAACTAATTGACTTAAGCTCTCTATCTCTTTGAAAAATCAGCAAAAGTATAATCAGATTTATAAACCACCCCGGCCCAAACCCAAAGAAAAAAAAATGTTCATAAAATACACACAGAAACTCCAAGGTTTTATTAAGTCTGTCCTTTTATCTTCAAGTTTCTTGCAAATCAGTGGGAGATTTAAAAAAAAAAAAGTTATCTATATCTTATGCTATGGCCTAGATGAAGTGGAATTTGGAAATGAGGTCCTGATAAATAGTCTTCTGTAAATGAGATATCCGGGTAGGGTTAAAACGGAATAGTAGAAGTAAAGGAGTTTAATGAGGGCGTTTACACAGTGTGCTTAAAGCAATTGTAATGTACTACAAGAACTTAAAACCCACCAAGGGGCATATCATTAACCTGAACAGACAGGCTTGCCACGTCAGACGTAAAAAAACTAAATTTAGTTTGATCCAGAAATCCAGAAATGTTTCTTGTGTGCAATGGGGAATATCAGATCAGCAACAAATTCCTTCCAGTATCCTCCTTTGCTGATAGACGAAAACCACACCAATTATGTGGTTAATCTACGTTAGGAGGGGGGTTTGGACCTGAACTATATATTCAAAAATATGCAAACTGCAAACGGTCCTGATGTTTGGGTTCCAGCATTGACGTAAGTCGGTTAACTATCTCTTTAGGATGTACAAGTGGTCAACATGAGATTAGAGATTTCCCGGCTCCTGAAGCTTTAGTGAATAGGATGATTGCTTGGGTGTACTTGGCTTTAAGGCCAGAAGATCACCCTTTGATAAATTCAATATTGCTCACATGCGACACATAGCACAATGTCAACATTTAGAGCACATGAGTCTTATGGACATCAAGTTGAGGTGGATCTTCCAATTTGATGTTGGTGGTACTTTTCCTGGTTTCGAAAAGGTCAATGTTATATGATCCATAGGGAGAGAGTGAAAACTCAGGTTGCCCCAACATTTTTGGTGGTTGGAGAACAAAACCTCAAGTCCATAGTCCTGTCAGTGCTTACAAGGAAAGGTGAAATGGGTCAAGAACCAGGGGTGGATTGGCAATTGACTCTACAGGAAGAAATCCAATTGGCCAGGTCAAGCTATGAAGTCATGTCCCTCAGCACTGAGTGTCTGTGTATCACAGAAGACCCATAAGCCAGTATATTCTGTAGCATCACTAGTAATTCTACAGTTATTACATTACTTAAATACACTTTAACATACGGCATCACCTCTGCTTGGTCCGACATTCCCATTTTGCAGGCAGCAACTGGTTCCTAGCAGTTTAGCTGACAGTTCACTGACCCGTGCGGAGGGTAAAGAGAGCTCTCTTGTATGTGCACCCCTGGTCTGGACAGAGGTTTCTCCCTGTATGTTTGAAGTATGACAACGGAACTCCATGGTGATTACCAAGAAGCTCTTTATCTGGATCTTCACACCACAAATGGTAATGGAGCTATTTTACACATACAGATTTATAGTAGTGCATTGCACCCTACTAAGTTATGTCATATTGCTGTCCCAAAAATATTTAATCTATGCCCTGACTTTTATTCTTTATGCAAGTAAGGACTTCAGTGAACCAAGGGGCGGGGCCAGCACTGGAAGGCTGAGCATCTGAGGCTCAAGGAGGGGCTAGGCCCCGCCCTTTACTACCCTTAAACCCTTATTTGCACAAAGGATAAAAGTATATTTTTCTCGGCAACGTCACCACCGATTGTCACCAAACCGGTATCATTTTAATCAGCAGGATTAATCCTACCAGACAGTATGTCTGGTTTAATAGCATTGGTCCTGATGACAGGTGCTCTTTAAGGCCTGTTTACACCAACATATGATCGGGTGAATGAACGATCCTCCCCAATCTTTGCCCCTTGTAAACATATACGCCAGTCAGTTAGCAAAACAACCTACAGGCAGGAGCGTAACTACCATAGCGGCAGACCATGCGACTGCTATGGGGCCCAGGGCAAGAGGGGGCCCAGTCTTAGTTCGGATTATCTCCTCTTCTACTGGAGGTAAAAACTTGGTCAGGACTCTACCCTCTAAAGGAAAAACTTTTAGCAAATGAGGCAGTGAAAAAATGGCCCAAGGGGTTTGAAAGGGGTTTAGGCAGAAACCCTTCTGTCCTGTGCGGGAGGCCTGGTTAGATCCTTGCTATGGGGCCTTCACTTCTCTATGTACGCCACTGTCTACAGGAAAAGTCTAAATAAAATTACCAATTAATTTCTGCATCTCAATGCCGTAGATTGCTTTATGGCACAATCTTATAAGTAGAGCAATTTCATACTTTTTATACTTACACTTTTATACTTTATACGGTTTGCCAACATGTTTATTAAGTTGTGAAGGATGTCTCAGTCTTTACACAACATCATTTAATGGAGACCTTAATTACACATTTGCTGTAATAAGCTGTCAGAGACTGCTTTTCATGTCTCCACAGTAGTGATGGCCTTGCAGTTCGCCCGGCGGTCGGTTCACGGGCGAACTTTGCACGTTCGCGATTTCTCTGAATAAGCGAACATATGGCGATGTCCGCGCGCATCATATTCTTTTGCATTGCGCCGAACTTTGACCCATGACACATCCATCAGGTGGGACAGGACAGCCAATTGAGAGGTGAGAGGTTTCAGCACATGGACACCCCCCCCAACACAGAACCCGATCTGGCAGCCATTTTAAATTACCGTATGTGTATTGCCAGTTTAGGGAGAGGTTGCTGTTTGGAGCAGGGACAGGCTGTTAGGGACACCAAACGCTAACTAATAGGGCCACAAAAGTCCTTTTAAGGACTGGTAACGTTGTGCTATCGATAGGTGTGATACACAGAGGGGTGTGATATATATTATAGTGCATTTGTATGCTTCCAGAAAATACTGAGTGAGGCCTTCCATATAGCAGCTTCCACAAAATAGTAATAGAGGTATTTCCATATACCTGTGTCCACAAAATTACTGCTTGAGGGTAATATACCAGCTTCAACTAATAACTGATTGAGGCCTGCCATATATCAGCTTCCACAAATAATGCTCTTCTCTAGGGACTTAGGCACAGGGTCATTTTGAAAATGACACGCAAAGGAAGAGGCAGGCCATTCCGCAGGGGTGGTACGGGTCGGGCAAGTGCACCAGGCCGGAGCCTAAGTGGGAAGTTGGAGACGGTGCGTGCAATTATGTCAAAGGACGCACCAGAGTTGGTTGAGTGGCTCACTCGGCTTTCCGCTTCTGCACCCTCCTCATCCTCAGTATCTGCACCCTCCTCATCCTCAGTATCTGCAACCTCCTCACTCTCTGCTGCGTGCACCCCCAAAGACACGACGACCACCACCACCATAGCCCCTCCACTCAAGTCAGAGGAATTATTTTCCAATCCATTCCCAGACCTTACCAATTCACAGCCAATATTGGCATCGGATGAGGAAAAGGAGGTAGCAACGGCTGCCACCCAGCGGTCTGACGACAGTACCCAGATCAGCCCAAGGAGGGTGGTCCCCGCTGGTGCTGCCTACTCCGAGATCTCTAATGTCAGTGGTGGTGAAGGTGACGATGTTGACATGTCGATGGACGTCACGTGGGTGCCCACAAGAGAGGAAGATGAGGGGAGTTCAGAGGGAGAAACGGAGCAGCAGATAACGAGGAGAAGGAGGAGAAGCAGGCAGAGCTCGCAGGGCACAGTAGGCAAAAAGCAGACTGCAAATGTATCTGGAGCGAGCCATCCACCTTGCACGGTCACATCCGGCGCATGGTGGATGGCTCGCTCGGCTTTGCAGTGTGGGCTTTTTTTAACGTGTCGCTGCTGACAATAGTGTTGCCTGTGCTGTCAACGCATAAGTCGCGTTAAGCCCAACACTCACCTAGGGACGACCCTCTTAAGAAGGCACCTGGCCTCCCATCACCGAGCCAAGTGGGAGCAATGCTGTCAGAACCCACAAAGCCACACTCCCAGCGCTCCATGTCCTGCCTCTTCTCCTTCTCTTCTCTCCTCCCATTTGTCCTCCACTCCACCTTCCACCATGCCGTCGTCGCATTCATCGGGCACAAAGCAGGATTCTGTGGCCCAAATGTTCAAGCAGAAAAAAAAAATATTCTAGGCTCCAGCAGGGCACATTTTTGAGATTTTCCCTTTAAGATGCATAAAAATGGCCCCTGATTAAAATACATATTTTTTGTGGGAACTTTTGCCAATGATCCCCCTCTGGTATATCACTGTCCATGTTGTGGGACTATTTGTGTACTTCTAGTAAGTGTTTGCTGGCTGCAAATATGACTTCAAGGTTTTTCAGGTTCGCTCATCACTCTCTCATCCACTCATTTTCTGCATCACCCCCAGATACCAGCTGCAATACCAGCTTAATCTCCAGCGCAGGCAATAGCAGTGAGCAAAGCACAGCAATGGGATTAATGATAAACTCTACAGAAATATTTCCCATAACTGAGGTTCTATAAAATGTCCCTGACAGGTCTGGAAGTTTAGGAGACTAAGGAATAAGCAGATGTTTAAGACTTTCCATACCAGTCAACCTTAAACTACCATGTTACCTGCCAGTCAATATTTAAAGGGGTTTTCTCATCTGAGACAATGGGGGCATATCGCTAGGATATACCCCCATATATAGATGTGAGTCTAGGACCTGCACCTATATTGAGAACAAAGTGGTGGCTGGAGAACTCTGGTCTGGACATCACCAAGCGCCCTACCCATAGAAGTAAATGAGAGCAACCTCAAAACATCATATAACTGTGCACCTTAATAAAGAGACCCATTTACCAGGTCAGGTTGTGGGCACCTGGACTGACGCTGAATGAACCAACTCACAAAATGGTCATCAAACAGCCCATAAGGTGCCGCCACCTTGATTTCTTAATAACAGGAAAAAGTGTCTTAAAGAGGACCCGTCTGATTAGTAACCATTTGCATTCTCCATGTAATGCTTCTAGGATTGTCGACTGGTGATGCGGCATTGTTAATCTGCGTGTCACGGTGCTCCTACCGGGATACTGTCATTTCCCAGGGTTAGGCTCTGTAGCAATAAAAGGGAAAGTGAGAGTTGGTGGATTGAGAGTCCAGACTTAGTAAAAGTTCAACAGCTTTACTTGAATAAACTTGCATCTAGACAATATTTGGTCTTTCTCTTGGCTCCAGCAGGTTTGGGGTTAAACTGGCAGGTAAACTTGGACACCTTGTTTTCTCTGCTGTGCTAGACTTTGGCTTACTCAACTTACTGACAGCTCTGGTACCTTGGAGTGGGTTGCCTTTGACTGTTGACCCCCTCTATACTCTCTTAAACCGTAAGGAGTCATGGTGCTCTATGAGCTGCTTCCTTTGGAAGACTCACTGCTCCATCTTGACTCCTCTGCTTCCAACTCTAGACTTGACTGGACTAAGGACTAAACAGACTATAGCTTCCTACAACCCCCCCCCCCCTTCCCCCTTGGTAGGAAGCAGGACTAGCCAACTTCTGCCCAAAAGGGGGAGAATAGAATGATAGAATGGGAAGTTCCATTCTATCTAAAGATCTCTCAGCCAGATACACTGCCACCTGCTGGTATACATGAACATAACAGTTTCATAGCAATACTATCAGTGCACAGGATCAAAGGACCTGGAATAAATACATAGATGACATTATTGTTAGCCATTAGAGACAGTAGCAGGGCGAAGAAATGGTAGTGCCTTCTCTTGGGTACTACACAGGTTCTTGCATAATCATCTTGTTTGTCAATCAGGAAGAATGGAGGGGGGGGCATCTTATTTGCATCTTATTTATTCTGCCAGCGTTTTCTCACCATGAAGATCCCACAACCGTCAGAAAAATATAAAAAGATTCTCACACCAAATACTACAAAAGAAGAGTCCAAAAAGCCTATTACTTCCAGTAGTGTAGCAGTAGGGGCTGAAGGGCTGCAGGGCAGCAGGGGCAGCAGGCGCCATCTTTACAGACAATACTTGGGATTCCATAAACATGTAAAGTATTAGAGAAGCGCACACTGCAAATAATGTAGTGGCGGTACTGAAAAAGATCAGTGCACCGTCTATAAAGAAGACAATTGCTGCATCCACAGCAGTCGCTCCCAGGCCCTGGAGCCAAAGGGGGCCCTAAGACCGCTAGAAGCAACCAACATATAAATGGCACATGGTGGGGGGGGTTGAGTTTGCATTTTGACCAGCAGCATCAAGTTCTATCCGAGGTCTTAGTGACCCCCAACCCTATGTGATATAATATAGCAATGAAACACAGCAGAATTTGCTTTTCGTCTCGCCCCTCATTGCGAGCGGATTAGTCTTCTATCTTGTGCATTCTCTGGGATGACATGACTACACCGAGGTCTATTTTCTAAGACTCGAGATAGCATTGGGATGAGCTCGCTCCTGAGTGACATTATCTGCATGCCTGTGGGTCCGCTCTGCGATCTTCATTATTTTAGCCTGACTTAGCCTTCAAGTTCAGCTGCCACAATGCGCTGTAGCCGCTCGCCCGCATGCCGTTCCTCTGCTAATCTACTGGATGCAACCCACAGCTCGTCGGGAATATATTATTCCTACTATTGTCCATAATGCCAAATATGTGATGATTCCTGTATCCAATAATAATGGCAAGCTCTGTTCAGTGATAAATATTTAAAGGACCTCTTCAGGCAAAACTGAGCACATGTCCTGAGGGGGTGGGGACATGACTTAAAAGGGTTTTCTGGGATTTTCATATTGATTGCCTATGCTGAGAAGTCAGAACCCCAATGATCAGGTGTATGAAGAGGTCACAGCGCTGCTTGAGTTGCTCCTAGGCTATGTGACTTCACGTTCATCGGTCACATGGCGCAGCTCAATGCCATTCAAATGAATGAGACTGAGCTGCTATACCAAGCTACCAAATGGATGGCGCTGTGCTTGGTAAGATGCAAGGAGGTCATGGTGCTCACCCAAGCTCTGGTAATCACCGTGGCTTCCTCAAACAGCTCCCGGGAACCCCTGCCAATCTTATATTACTGATCTATCCTGGGGAAAGGCCATCAATGTGAAAAACCTAGAAAATTTCTTTAAAGGGGTGTTCCGATTGGCAATAACATCCTTTAAGATAATCATTTATAAATGTAGCTGTAAATTTTCAATATATTTATTTTCCTTTTATTGCTGCTATCTTCCATTCTGGGCTGTGGTCACATGACCATGTCCATACAGCTCTTTTCTATTTCCTGTGATGTTATGTCCATGGGCGGGGCAGTGATAGGGGGGTGTATATGTAACTATTTGGGTGGGAGGAGCTATAAACTAGCGGGGCGTTGTTAGGGGCAGTGATAGGGGAGAGGGTTTAGGTTGAATACAGGAACAGGAAGTGCTACATACAGGATGGAAAAAAAACAGAGGGACTGGGTTACATGGAGAAATGAATTAGGAAAGCCAAATTGAAAAAAAATAAGCATGGGGAAGATGTACATGAGGTAAGGAACCACATGAGCACATCTTTTCAAAGTATGAGAATCCAAGAAAACCCCTTTAAAGAACACCAAAAAGAGAGTCCCTGTGACATTTACCACCGCCTCAAGTCTTGTACCAGGGGGAAATTTATTAAGCCGACTGCGCCTCAACTGTGGCATCAAAAAGTTGCAAACTGTTGCACAAGCCTTGCAAATTTGAAACTTTTTGTCTTTTTCTACAATGCTACTTTTGTAAAAAGTGATCTGGAGCAGGGCTGGGAACTGGCAGGTCCTTAACGGCCCTACACATTTACTATTATTTATTGTGTTCTGGCACAGGTAATGTCTATCTAGGCTGATCATGTGGATTTCCTTTTTTTTTTTGCTTATGTATATCTGCACTTGCTAACACTAACTCTTTTGGCAGTTTATAGAAAGCCAGCTAACGTCAATATGTTTTTGAAATATGGGGCAAGGCAATAGGTATGAAAGATGTCCATGAAAATATGGGCAACCTTCTTGCATCTGTTGATCCCATTGTGCCATAGTTCCAATACTAACCAATGAACTCACTGGCATCCAGAGTGGAATGAGATCATTATGTGTACCTTATTGAGACTAATGAAATCCATCACTGCTTTGTCACTTCAACCAATGAGACTGGCTCACTAAGGTACCAGAGGCTCTGACTTAATCATAGGCTGCAAAAATCCTTCAAAAGGCAACTCCATTTTGGAGAAGACTTTGAAGGTAATCAGTTTCTGCTAAGGTCTGTTTCTTAAAAGTTGTCAAGCTTGATAAACTATCTTTATATGATCTTGAAATAAAAGCTACACTACTTACTAATTTACTTGACTTAACAAAAGTGCCTTGATCTCTCTATATCAGCCTCGATCCATGTCCCACCTCCACTTCTGGCAACACAGAGGAGGGGGCTGGTTTAGCTCCTGAAATGCGCCCTGTTCATACATAGAGCTGGCCACATACTGACCCAGGAAATACACAAGTTGAAAGTGGAGTTGGACCAGGTCTACCGACAGGGAATCGGGGCAACTGTGTCTCTTCTTTTTCAAAAACATATAAAGCATTTTTTTTTTCTAGATGGACAACCACTTTAAGAGAAAAAAACAGAAAATAGAAATATATAAAATAGAAATAAAGGGAATTTCCCAATTTTTTTTAGGTCCATCTGAATCTGTCAAGAAATTCTATTTGGTTGAAAATTTACTCAACCAAAAACAAAAGTGCTTTAAATGCCAGGAGAAGCTCTCTCTCTCTCTGTCTTTCACTATTTCAAAAAATTCTACCCAAATGAATTTGAAGAAATTCTCATTCTACCCAATCAGAATTTTTTGAAAACTGTTGGCTAAATTTTGATTCTAATAAATCAATTTGCTCAAAATCGCTTCAAAGTCTTCTCCAAATGGAAATTGTTTACTACCTAGACAACCCCTTTAAAGAATAGTTTACATTTTTTTTCCAGTGGTTACAATAATAACAACAAAGAATACAATGCAATTAAAAGTGGACATGTAAACTTCTGTGTCAATATACGATGGACCCTCATAATTTCCTTTGGTGGTCAGCCCAACACAAACCGTGGGGTTCTTCATACTCCTGTAGTTTTTTTGGGTTTTCTTACATGTTACAGCACAGAATATATCTCATTGCAAACACAAAACTTTATCTGTTCACATTCATCATTTCTACTTGTGATACTAAACTATTCTTTTGAGCCATGTTACATTTGGAAATCTCAGCTGCCAGAAAATTCACTCTATTTCCAGGACTTTTTTCCTAAGCTTAATCAAAGTGTCTCAAATCACATCCTCTCAAGAACTCTACCCTTGTAAATATCGGGGATTCTAAGACTTTTCCAACTGTGAAGTCCTCATCATGACCAAGGCTTTGTCTCTGTGATGCCCAAGATGAGGTGTGTGGTGTTCTGTCTGAGTTTAGGTTTATCCTGACGCAGCATATTACTTCAAAGAGATTGTTAAAGGAACCTTCTGACAGTACTAAGCTACTGTCCAACTACCTTTATTGTATATCTTCCGGGGACAAATATTTCACCCGAAGAGCTCTAGATAGAAACACTCTATATAAGACAAACATAGTGATAAAACTTTTACTGTCATTTATAGAACAATTAGTATGACCATACAGAGGGAGCAGCAGTTATGGTGATGTGGCAGAATCTTACTACAAATCTACTGTATGTAGTTATAATGATAATATATGTCTACCATGACCAATGGTGAAAGTGTCTTCTTGCATAAACTGGGTTTGGTTTGGGTAAACCCATCTCAATTTGTAGTCACGCCAAATTGAAAATGTTTTGAAATGTTTGTTAGTTTTTTTCCCTGTAGCACCTCCACAGGGAAAGTGAAGTATTACACGTCGACAATGTAAATGAATGGTCCTGGTCATGGTTGTCTAGTCCAGGGATGAGCAAACTGCGGCTCTCCAGCTGTTGTAAAACTATAACTCCCAGTATGCCCAGTCTGCCTACAGCTATCAGTCTACAGCAGAGCATGATGGGATTTGTAGTTTTACAACAGCTGGAGAGCCGCAGTTTGCCCATCACTGGTCTAGTCCATAAAACCCATTTTCAAATGTTCTGATAAGCAATGCTGAGTTATTAGGGGGGGATTTACCCTTGTCAGACCCTCCATAGTCGTAAGCACCTACAAAAAGCTTATTTTACTTTGAAAGACCCTGCTGATCAATACATTACATAGACAGTCCTTCGACATGAATGGGAATTGTGCAATGCTTCGTTCATGTGTGCAAACTTTTTTTCCCCTCTTTTAACAAAATGTCTTTAATAAAAAAGCATCACCACTGGTCAAATGGAGCATTGCATACTTTTTATTGAATGGGTCATGCATGCAATGCTTGAATGATATGGGAACTCCAGATACAGAAAGATGTTTGCAACCCTCTCTTCAGCTTATTGATGGAGGTCCCAAATAATGAACCTCCAACTCTAATAACTCTTAATGACTTAATAGGAGTCTGGAAAACCAGACAGCCTCTTGAAGGGGCTGTCCTATGAAAAATATTCTTCAGTTTTCAAACCAGAACCTGGTTCTGAATACTCTTATAGTTACATATAAAAAACTTAGAATAGCCACCGGGCTATTAAATTAAATCTATCTGTACAGTGCCACCTTTTGTTTGCACTTTTTATAATTGCTCTGTCCACCTCACTGAGGTGGATGCACATGCTCAGTTCCATCCTTCAAACGGCAACATATGCAGCAGAAAGGACACAGCCTATGATCTGCCAGCTTGAAATAAATCTAGCAGAGCACTTTAAGCAATGAATGGGGAGATCTCTGGCTCCATGTCAGGTCCAGGTTCTAGTATTGCTAAGATGAGATTATCATGTACAATATGATTTTCTTTTTGTATATTAATCATGTGATAATGCCTTTAATATGTGTGATTTAAGGATTAAGGTACTCTTAATATACATTAAAGCAGATAAGTTACAAGTCACATGAGGCCATCAATTTTGACAATACTGGCGTGCTACCTTATATGTTTGGGGATGTCCCCACGCTCATGTTGTAATAAAGAAGGATTGAATTTCAACATGGTTCTCAATGGAGAAAATATGGTAGCAGATTGAACCCCCCCCCCCCCCCCTCCTCCCTGCGTGTGCAGAGTCCAGATTTGGGGTGGCCCCAAAACGATGCTGGGTCCCCCGGACATGGTCAAGGTGTCACCCACGTGTTGCTGCTCTCCAGAAAGGATGGTAAGATGTGGTGCACCCTAATGGGAAATACAGTAAGTCCAGAGAGTCGGGTCTACAGTAAATCATGTCCTTCTTTACTGGAGGAATTTAGGTGCAAAACAAAACAGTCAAGGCACTGGGCTAGATTCTGCAGTCTCCTCCTGGGCAGATTAATGATTTATGCTGAGGAAAGACTGAGCTAACTGTCCCTCAGAAGGCTGGTACCCTGGCCAAAGACTGGTGACCCAGGATCTGTGGCTCAGTAGTTCGGCTGGCTCCTTGGTCACAGGGCTGGTGACCCATGGTCTGTGGCTCAACATCACTATCTCAGCGTCTTATTCTGCTTTCTCATGCAGTCTGTTCTTCTAAGCACTGGTCCCTATCTGCAGACAACTAGGAGCTCTGACTGTTCTCCTTATATTCAGTTTCCTGCTGAACTAGAACCTTCTAGTGGGGGAGTGGCAAAACTCAGCACAAACAGATACAATGTTACAATTTTTATCTGTCATAGACTTTCACTAGGACTTCACTAATAGTCAATAGGAATGATGAAGCAGTTTTTCCAGACAAACACAAGGATTCAGACATAATAACATAGCTAAACCAGACATCCAAAAGGCCAGTCTGTCTGGTTTTGGTGGTAAAGAAGTCTGCCTTTTTCCCTCCAAAACAAACTCTTCTATGGAAAATTGTTAGCTTCTCATTATTAGCTAGAAAGTCCCAAACGTCTTTAGTATTCATGACCCTTTCCACAGTGCTACGCCAATACAGTGCAAATAAACAGGATATATATCACAACAAATATATCAAATGCAGTTACACAGTATTAAACTGTATAAGTCAGTGCAAGTTAACCCGTGCAAAGTGCAATAAAGTAAGGAGTTGATGCCTTTACATAGGGGAAATAGGGGCAAATGTCCACAAACATCCAGACTTTAAAGTACCCCTGCTCCAGGGCACTGCATGTGCTTGGCCAGACAGAGAATGCAGGTTTCTCCTTTCTGAACACATTGTAATATGTTACAGTTCAACTAGATTTCCTACCATTTTAATTACAATGTTTCTTTTCTCTTTTATGCCGTTATCGCCGCCACATTTTATTCTACTATAATCATATTTCCATTCCTTTCATTATCAGACTCATAGCACAGAATCAGTAACCATCAAAATAACTAGTCAAATAGCTGGGTATAATTATGAGTTGCTTATGCCTGCTCCTTATCTCTTGAACTCAGCAAGATTTGTAATACAGTGGAAAAAACCTCCTGGGAAATATCTGCACTGGCGATGGATGTGAAGCAAAAGTGAGAATTTCACTGAGAGCATTTGCATGTGGCTTGCTTTAAGTTCCTCTCTCTCTGCTTATTAACTTGATGACGTCTGTGAGGATGAGAAGAGCCGGGATGGGCGAGCTGCTCATTGCCGGCTACAAACTGATGAGATTCTCTTTTCTCATATTAATGTGTTTGCTGGTGCATGTTCATTACCTCGGGAACGCTGCACAAAGGACAGGCCCGGCTGGTGTGGATACTGCTATTATCTACATGTACAAAACGTATAGATGCACAATAAACAGTGCAAATAATATATGAAAACGTTACATAAAAGCAGAATATACAGCAGATGTGTTATTTATATAGCAATGCATGTAACAGATATTCACCTTCTGCATTCATTGGGACCCACCATTTGGGTGGCTGATGGGGTAAGGGCCACCCATAAGTCTTGGCTCGGGTATGTGAATACAGGGCTAAAAAAGGAAAGCCTAGCTACAGTTTGGGCCTCATGCACCAAGATATATTATAGATCTATACACAGAACCTATGGACTGCTATAGAGCCGACAGTGTTCTTCTATATGGCTCTGGTATTGTAGGTGACCCATGAGAAAATCATGTACATATGGTCGAGAAATGCTCGTGGAGGCATCAAATTGAGACACAAAGGCCTTGATTTATTAAAGGGGTTATCCGATAACTAAAATAATCCCCCCCCCCCCCAATGCCAGAGCCCCTTGTATGGATTATACTTACCAGCTCCCCGGCACCTGCATCACTCCGGATCCCTGCACGGCCACCGCTGCATCTCCCTGTCACTCGGATCAAAAGATCCAGCGATGGGAGGAGCAGCCAATAGCAGGCTGCGACGGGGAGATGCAGCAGCGGCCGTGCAGGGATTCGGAGCGACTTGGGTGCCTTGGAGCAGGTAAGTATATATACAAAGGGCCCGGCAATGGGGGGGGGGATATTTTAGATATTGGATAACCCCTTTAAGACCGAGGTGTGCTGTGCCAGTGCACTGGCCTCGTCAGAAATGAACGCCCTCAAAGTAGAGTACGCGGTGTACAGTGTAAGTGGAGTGGAGGAAAATGCTCAGGACTCCTGAGCTCATGCACACAGTAGAGAGTCAAGTCAATGCATCTTACTGTGGGTTTGTGAGAGCTCAGCATCAGAATGCAAGAGAGTATGAAGACATCACTTACACTCTTCACTGCTCACTTTAGTTTGTATACAGTATGTATGTTTTATGGGGGTAGTACTATATTATCTTTATTACTGCATTGTATATGTAATGCTATGTAATGTAATGTGATGCTTTGCCATTTTATCCAGCAGTGAGGTTATGGTTGGCAGTAACAGGGTTAAAAGGGTTGTCCAGCTTTAGGGCTGAACCCGGATATAAGCTTCTCTTCACTCCTTTACCATGTATGAGAGGAGCATCAGAGCATTTCCTTGCTCCAATGCTCCCCTTGCCTTGCCCTGCATCGCGCAGTGCAAGGTCTGTTTGCTGAGAGCCGGTGACATACTGGGCTTCACGTGAGTATGCTAGGTAGAGACTTCAGCCTAGCAGGGAGTCCGGTGACATCATCAGCAGAAATGGGTGGTGCATAGCAGTGTTCTGGGCGGTTTTAGAGGTGGGTTTCATTAGTATCCGTCTGAAACATCTCTATACACCGTCCATTTGTGCCAGTGAAGTCACCGGGCTCCCTGCTAGGCAGAAGCCTGCACCTAGCATACTCATGTATTATGTCTGCTGTGTATTTGTGTGGTGTGTATATTTACAGTATAATGTGTCTATCTGTATTAGTTCATGTACTGTATAGGCAGTGTCTGATTTGTCTTGTGTGTATCTGTATTAGCCTATGTACTGTATAGGCAGTATCTCATTTGTATTGCGGTGTGTATGACGGGTTTATCTGTGTTAGTCCATGGATAGCTCCGATGAGTGTTGTGTCGCTGTGCATCCTGTAACTGCTTCCCCCAAGTAATTTCCAGTGACACCTTGAGAACTCTGAACTCGTCGTCTGTATTTAGGGTTCAACGAGTCGACCATGAAACAAGTTCTCCTTCTTTTACTTGTTGTGAAGAACTTTCACAGAAGAAGAGGCGGACATTATCACTGCTCTGTTGACATCTATATAAATTCCATTACCTGCTTAACAGGGTGAGAAATTGTACTCTGCTTAAAGTAAAACTATTACGTTTTTTTTAATCAAAGCCTCTTTTTTTTTTTTTTTTCCAGAATGAGATTTTGAAAACATTTTCTTCTTTGTAATATCCCGGCTCTCTCTTCCATGGCGTGTTCTACCTCCTGAAAATTACCTCCGCAATGTCCTCTTGAATAGTGCAGCCGTTCTCCGGCATTGCCGCTACAAGGGCATGATAACAGCTGTCAAGCTATCCGTACGTTGGGAATTTATATAAACACGCTGAGAAATATATTCATGTATTATTATTTGGGAACAGGTTTTGCTGACATCCAAGAAGACAAATGATGCCCATCGGGGTCCAGTCCGTAAATGATGGGAAAATTGATATTTTTGGCCTAAATTAGGTGTAAAATATGGAAGATAGAGACATTTATTAAAGTGTTTATGCCACTATAGTGGCATAAAAAAATGTTAAAAATGATGGGACACGCAGTATTTGTGCCGGAATTTGTGACTTTCACTTGTCTCGTCACTTTTTAAAAGCAGGTGGGGCTTATCGGGAGGGGCATGGCCTCGGCTGCCCTACAAATTTACTTATCCAATACTATAAAAATGTCCCCCATATGCCGGGCCCCTCACAGTGAATATACTTAACCTGCTCCTGGTTCCCGCACCGTCGCTGCTGCTTCTCCCTGTGAGGATGAAAACATCCGGTGTCAGGGAGGAACAGCCAATGGCAGGCAGGGACGGGCCTCCCTAGCGTTACTCGTGACTCCCTGTTCCGACTGCCATTGGCTGCTCCCCCCAAGGCCGGATGTTTTCATCCGCACACGGGGAGAAGCAGCGGTACAGGGACCAGGAGCGGCACAGGGAGCGGGGAGCAGGGTAAGTATATTCACAGTGAGGGGTCCAGCATATGGGGGACATTTTTATAATATTGGATAAGCCCTTTAAGCCAGAAACTAGCATAAATGGTAGGTCAAATCTACACCAGCTCATAGCTAGTGTAGATTTGAAAGTCTGTCACACGGACTCCCTGGAAATGAGCCAAATTTATTAACAGGCCTCTTCCGTTTTTATAAATTTGGTGCATTCTGTGCCAATGGATTTTATACTAAGACTGGTGCTTGTAACACCAGTCTTAGTATATCTCGCCATTTGTCCTTATATTATTACTATTGTTTGCTTTATAAGACGCACTTCCCCCCCTAAAAAAGTGGGGTAAAAATGGCAGTGCGTCTTATAAAGCGAATACTAGTGAGCACTTCCATTATGGAAGTTCTCACCAGTATGCAGTAGGTGCCGGGAGTGAGGTACTGTGAGCGCTGCTGGTACTCACACTCCCTGGTCTTCCTCCCTGGGACCGTGTTGCCAGGATGTAGTGTGCGCATTGTGACAGCTCAGCATAGGCCGGAGAAGACAAGGGAGCGCAACTACTGCAGAGACCACCGAACCTGGAGAGTAGCGGAGGAGGAGAGGTATATTAATGTATTTATTTTATTTTTGATCTGAGGTCTGATGGGGGTCTAACATGGAAGTCTAATGGGGGTCTGATCTGAGGTCTGATAGGGGTCTGACATGGAAGTCTAAAGGGGGTCTCATCTGAGGTCTGATAGGGGTCTGATCTGAGGTCTGAAAGGGGTCTGATATGAGGTCCTTGTATGATGGTCTGATCTGAGGTCTGATGGGGGTCAGATCTGATTTCCTGTAATGGGGGTCTGATCTGAGTTCTCGATACGGGGTCTGAACTGAGTTCTCCATATGGGGGTCTGATCTGAGGATCTAATTTGGGGATCTAAGCTGAGGTCTGATGAAAAATATTTTATTTCTTATTTTCCCCCTTTAAAACCTGGGGTGCGGCTTACAATCAGGTGTGTCTTATAAAGTGAAAAATACGGTAAAGGGGTTGTCCGAAATGATAAATAAAAGTCCGATTTTTTTTCGAGAAACAGCGCCACTCTTACTTATAGGTTGTATTTGGTATTGCTGTTCAGGCCCATTCATACCACACACAGTCCATGAAAGAAAGTAGTGCTATTCCTGGACAATAATGTGTTACTTGTGGGTCCCACACCACGATGAGGGACGGTGGCACTGCAGTAACAACATACTCCAACAGAAATGTGTTCCTCTTACAGACTACTGGTAGAAAGTTAGTGCGTCTCTCAATCATCCCTCCTATATATGTATGCCTCTGCCCTGCCCTCATGAATCCTTACAGAGGCTATGCCATGATTTGTATAAAAAAAGGAAAATCAGACATCATATAGTATGTGACAATCTCCTTCTAGAACCATCCCTGTACCTCACATGGATCCAGAGATGTCCAGATTCATGTTTCCAATTGCTCTGCTAGATTTAGTTCAGACTGGCACCTCAGGGGCGTACGTCCTTTATCAGGGATCAATGTCCTTTCTGCTGCAGCTCTTTCCCTATCACAGCTCAAGGAGCATGCTCTTTCTACTGCAGCTCTCTCCCTATCACAGCTCAGGGTGTGTGTCCTTTCTTCTGCAGCTCTCTTCCTATCACAGCTCAAGGGGGCATTTCCTTTCAGCTGCAGATCTCTCCCTAACACAGCTTAGGGGGTGTATCCTTTCTGCTGCAGCTCTCTTCCTATTACAACTCAGGAGGCTTGTCTTTTCTGCTGCAGCTCTCTCTCTCTCTCTCTCTCTGAAACTGTCATAGTTTCTAACAGTAGATAGGGGCTTTGAAGGATGGAACTGAGCATGTGTGAAAGAATACGGAAAAGAACAAACAGCAGGTGGCGCTATACAGATACATTTTACTGAATAACTCAGAGGCTGTACAAAATTTTTACTTACAGGCAATTACAAAAGTATTCAGATCCAGGTGCTAGATTGAAAAATGTAGAATATATTTTGTGTGATGACCCCTTTAAAGAGGTAGTAGTTACTAGAACCACCACACTGGCTGCGTATCTATGTCCACCCCCTACAGTCCGGGACCAATTCACGGCTTCTCAGGCAACAAACTGAATTTTTTGCTATAGGCGAAGGAAAGCCTATTGTAGCGATGGCTCTGGGGTGGCGGGTATGATATCATTTTAAGAAAATCTAATGAATGAAAGTTAGAGTTCAGCCTGTTCTTAAAATAAAACAGACTTAATCCTGACCATGTGCAATGCAAATAGTGAATTAATTGAAGGAACAATAGGAGTCACTGGAGATGGCGGAACATTTGCACAGACGACGTCTTCAGGGAATATGTGTACACATGTAGATTTAAACATAAGGAAACCAAAAAGACTTGTCCCCTTTTGAGGTCTTGATTTCATTATTAACGCATATATATACAGTCTGCTCATCTGAAGATACTCGCCAAGAAAAGAAAAAAAAAACGTAGAAAGATAAACACCGCCTGCTCTGATTTCTCTTTTTTTTTTTTTTTGTCTTCTATGAATAATTCACAAAGAATACTGGAGAAGTGGCATATTCATTTTTTTAGAAGATAAGTACATTGGATCTAGGAGGTTGATATTGAAATGTATTTGAAAATGACAAGTCTCTATTTTGTTGTATCTCTCCACAACTAAAATGTCAAAACTATTTCAGATACAATGCGGTATAATTGAGACCATTTGTCCTTTCGTAAAGTCAATTATATAGAAAAAAAAAGAAGAAGAAAAGAGAAAAGGAAATATTTGTATAAAATGAAGATACAAAACCGAAACGTAAAAAAAATGCAAGGATTTACTGACTTTAATTTCAAACACTTGTAATGAAAAATTAATTTGAAAAAAAGAAAAAAAACTGCAATTTAATTGCAATGACAGCTATTTTCTCAATGGTAGTGCCGTAAGCCCTGGAGGTATGGAGGATGAGAGTGGTAGTGGCTGCAACAGTTATTCACCGTGCCAATCCTCACACCGACACAGTGACAGGAGGGCACACCCTGATGTTGGGGCTTCTGCCTGATGGTAGTCGGGGTGCCCATGAGGTTGAGTGTTTGTATGAGTTCAAGGCAGGGTGTGTAGAGCGCAGGAGTCAGTAACCAAGCCAGATGTAGCTGAATAAATGTCTCTCTTTACTGTACTTCAAATTAGGAGTTGTAGTACATCCAATCGTACTCTTGCAATGATAGCTGTAATGTTCACTGAGACGTAAAGGGTTTTAGTGACACGATTGGCCAGGTCGTGTCCAGGTGTGAAGGGTGTCTAAACAATGTCCCTCACTGCAGTAAAGTATTACTAGCTTGTGGTAACAGGTTACCTTACCGACTCCAATGCTCGGCCATGTAGACTCTAGGTTCTCTGGTTCTCTCCTTTGTCTTTCTCCTTCTGTAGATTATGCAGAGATCGGTAAGTCTCCTAACATTGACTACAGCCAGGAGTGGAGTGTGTTGTAATGGTATTTTTTAAGAAATAATGGAATTGGCATTTGGCATGCTTAATTTAGAATTAATAGTTTTTTTTCTATTTTAATTATTACATTACCTGTTATATTCCTTGTACTGTCCTGAATTAGGGATAGTTAGTTAACATATGCAAAGCCATGGTTCTTTGTCAGATGACCACCAGGGCACATTCCAGATTATTTAACTCACAGAACATGCATACTCCACACTGGACAACCTTAGGAAGAGGGGCTGAAAGCAGAGGTGTAGCTAGGCCTTCCAGCACCCGGGACAAGGGTTTAGCATTGCTGTTGCCACTCTAATTCACAAAAATAACTGAAGTTCAGTGGCCCCCTGCTTCACCACGTAAACAACCTGGCTACCCTCCATGCTTGCTACACCCCTGGCTGAAAGGTATAAACCTTTGTGCACAAATACAAAGAGCTCAGCTCCAATGAGAACAGCAGCCAGGTAGCATGTTGTAGGTCACTATCTGTCCCTCCCTTGTAATACCATGGGGCATCAGCCTTGTGCTACATGGGTAGCATGACGACAGGAGCTCCTCCATTGTGTTGCAGACCAGGTGATTGATTATTATTTTCCTTTAATACCGTGTATGTGATTTTTCAGTTTTATCTATTTAATTACACTTAATAAATATTTTTATCACTTAGCCTGTGCAAGCCTACATATTCTCAAATGTTCTAATTCACGTTAAAACTTGGAGCCATTCCACAACTTATCTCCTACAAGTGCTGAGCCAGGGTTGTTAACCCCAACTATGTCATCCATCCATGGTTTAACTGGGTACAATACATTGCATGACATAACATTACATTATTCAACATAAAGAAATTAACAATTTGCAGACACCCACTTGCCTTGGGGCCACTAGACTGTGGAACATCTGGATCGTTTACACTGGACATTAATATATTTGGCATATTATACATCTCCTCTAAACCAATCATCCAAGACTCCTTGTATATTTGGCCCAATTTTGCCACAATTTAAAATGCAGTAAATCTCCCCCAGTGTGTGTCATTAATATATCTGTATGCCATAAGTAAGACAATATACACTCACCTAAAGAATTATTAGGAACACCATACTAATACGGTGCTGGACCCCCTTTTGCCTTCAGAACTGCCTTAATTCTACGTGGCATTGATCCAACAAGGTACTGATAGCATTCTTTAGAAATGTTGGCCCATATTGATAGGATAGCATCTTGCAGTTGATGGAGATTTGAGGGATGCACATCCAGGGCACGAAGCTCCCGTTCCACCACATCCCAAAGATGCTCTATTGGGTTGAGATCTGGTGACTGTGGGGGCCATTTTAGTACAGTGAACTCATTGTCATGTTCAAGAAACCAATTTGAAATGATTCGAGCTTTGTGACATGGTGCATTATCCTGCTGGAAGTAGCCATCAGAGGATGGGTACATGGTGGTCATGAAGGGATGGACATGGTCAGAAACAATGCTCAGGTAGCCCGTGGCATTTAAACGATAGCCAATTGGCACTAAGGGGCCTAAAGTGTGCCCAGAAAACATCCCCCACACCATTACACCACCACCACCAGCCTGCAGAGTGGTAACAAGGCATGATGGATACATGTTCTCATTCTGTTTACGCCAAATTCGGACTCTACCATTTGAATGTCTCAACAGAAATCGAGACTCATCAGACCAGGCAACATTTTTCCAGTCTTTAACAGTCCAATTTTGGTGAGCTCGTGCGAATTGTAGCCTCTTTTTCCTATTTGTAGTGGAGATGAGAGGCACCCGGTGGGGTCTTCTGCTGTTGTAGCCCACCTTTCTTTCCCATTCTGACATTCAGTTTGGAGTTCAGGAGATTGTCTTGACCAGGACCACAACCCTACATGCATTGAAGCAACTGCCATGTGATTGGTTGACTAGATAATCGCATTAATGAGAAATAGAACAGGTGTTCCTAATAATTCTTTAGGTGAGTGTATATTATATTAGGAGCAATCTGTTAAAGCCCTGCACTGAGTACACCTACTGGAGTGCCTGCTGCCAAAGCTACAAAATAAATAAATCAATAAACTTATGGGGAAGGGGCCCCGACCAGCTTATTCACCCAGAGGCCCGTTGTCCCATGGAGCCCATGAATTAATAGGTCACTGCCTCCTACAAAAGCTGCACACTCATCCTCTGCTGCTGTCATCAATTCTATCATCTGATTTCAACTATTGGGATGAAACCATCAATGGATGGATAAAGGAGAAGAGATACATTTATTAATTTTGATTTAATTTTACTAGCATTTCTGTATTATATATTAATCCTTATCATTCAGACTTCTCCGCTGTTTTCCCTTGGTTTTCAGAACTAAGAGCTGACATCGCTCATGACTCCTTGGAGGATATTTCCAGCTTAATTAAATTTTACCAAACAGAACAGCTTTGTAGTAGCGCTTTACTATAGGTTAATTGAGACAGTATATTTTTGGTGAGATAAACAGAGAAACATTAGAAATCCTTCCTAAACCACGACGACCAAACCCTTCCGAACCTGAACGTTTTGAGTGATTCTTCTACAAGGGCAATCTTTACATGTCACATGTGTTACATATCATATAACACCACTTTTAACAACATTTCACATTTTCTATTAACAGTATCAAAAGTGCTGAGAAAGTTTGCAGAATTTTTTGCTTTCCTATCTTGTACTTATTTGGAGTTGAATCACTTCATACTTAGAGATGAATTTGAAATTCCGCTTCTGCTTTAAAGAGGTGTTTCTATCATAGGCATTTATTGCATATCCACAAAAATATCTCTGAGACCTTCACCTATCATCAGAACAGCCCCTGACCCACCCTCGCCCCCATCCAAGGGTGCACCACCAATGAGGCCAGGTGAGGCGATCGCCTCAGGCAGCACCAAGTAGGGGCAACAGGGGGGCAGCGGAAGGTCCATGGGCAATGAGTGATTTCATTGTGGCAAAGGGGTTAGGTAGAGAAATTGGCATTGGGGGGGCACCGTTTTAGTTTTTTCGCCTCAGGCAGCAGAAAGTCTAGGTGCACCCCAGCTCCCACCTCCACTACTATGGCGTCCTTCACTTCTGATCCCAGACAAGGAATGAATAGAGTGGTGGCAGTGCCTATGGAGGGTACAGAAACAGTCAAGTATGTGTGCTCTAAAGGTTTCTGTAACCCACTTACAAATGAATGAAGAATTTTGCATGGTTAATCGCCTTTCTATTAGGTGCCCTACCTGGATACAGCAGATGGTGGCCACCTTACCTGGTACAGCAGTGGCTTCGCTTTCTGCGAATATACTATAAATATCAATGATAGGAATACCATAAACCACGCCACTCCTATGATACCTGTGGTGGTAGTGGGGCAGGGGGACCTGGAACTGAACTCCTTCTCCTGTTCACAACATAAAATCACAGCATTTACATACAGCCACCACCAAGGGGAGAACCATGATTTAGGTCTCTGTGGGGGAGATCTATCCCTTGATGATTTCATTCCTTGAATTTTATATACTTTTTTATGACCTTACAATAATCCAGATGACCACGATTTAAAGGGGTTGGCTCATATCAGACATTATATGCGTATTGCTAGGAAGTCAACAATATCATATCAGTGTGCGCACCACCTCTGAGACCTGCTCCTTTCAACAGAATAGGGCACCTGGGTAAAACTGTGGCCTGCTGCTACTAGACGGGTGGCTGGTGCTGCTACTGCCGTTTGTACTACTACCCACATTCTCACTCTCAAATGATGAGGCATGGGTCTTTTGTTTTCTAATTTTTAATTTACCAGACATTTTATTATGAGGCTTATAAATGAAAGATTGTGGGTTTGGTACACAAATTATTAAACGGTACTAGCAAAACTGCAAGTGTTTTTTTCCCTGTAATTTAAAGACAAAGGTGCAATTAAATGCCACTCCCCCTCTACAAGGACACTGAACACTGATATTGACAATTTACAATAGTGATGCAATACATGTAATGAAACTACTATATTAATGTAGATATTACAGTATAACACATTCATGGTATCTTGATGCAACACAATGCTCTAATGTGTGGTAAGGTGAACAGAAAAGTGTATGGTAAAGTCCTGGAAGGGGTGTATATCCCACCTAGCTTCCTCAACTGGGTGATGTAAATAAAATCCAAAAGGTTAAAATGGTCTCAGCAATGTGTAGGTTGCTGAGACAGTGTTGTTAAGTTTATGGGCTGGATTTTATTGGACTGGGAGAAGGTAGGATTGGTAGAGGGACCTCCCCAGTCCACCCCGTTCCGGGACAGGTTTTCCCCTAGCCTGAGGGATCCCCAGCTGAAGCCAGCTGGGATCATCAAGGGGAAATAAAGCACAGCCCAGGCTGTCAGTCTGGGGGAGGAAAGCCTGGAGAAAGTCTGGGAAGCTGGCTGAATTCTCTGTGTGAACTGTGTTCAAGAGGTGAGTTAGGAACTTCACTGTATTAGCCTGGGCCCAGACGGGCAGGTGTTTATTTTAGTTTGGTTTATGTTTTGTGGTGCTGGACCTTCACCTTACCCAGTGATTTATAACTGGGGTTGCCTGTATTGCCAGAGTGTGATAAATAAAGTAGCATTTGGACTTTAACCCTGTGGTCTGCAAGAGAATCTGTCATCACCGCCCAAACCTGAGAGTGTAACCCCTTACAAATGGTTAACCGGTATATACTGTAAATGCTGTTATTGCAGCACAATGTGTTCAATAATAATGTGGGTATCTTGGCGCAATAAAATTTGTTAACAGATAACTTCCATACAGGTATGAATGCTGTTATTGCAGCACCGTAAGCATTGACTTATAATATACAGTGTGGTATTTAGAAAAAAAAGGGGCAATTGCTCAACATTTGCAGCAGTATGTGTGCTATTGGGGTGCTGGCAATGAGTCTAAAAACTGTAGGAACTTTTTTACAAAATAAACAAAATGCTGGCTGCCTGTTCATATAGAAAAATATGAGGCAGTGACCAGTCGTACACTCACTCTCTATGATAAGCTTTCCCTGACAAAACTCTAAAATCTAACCAATCTCCAATTCTCTCCCTATAGTTTTCCTATAGTGTCCCTAATAACTGGCTTGTTTGTGAAAATCTTTTTTGTCAATCCTATCATAACCCCAGCTGAGTACAGAATAGTGTTTGTCTCATTCTGAGCTGAATACTGCCCATTGACTGGCTGATCCAGCTATCTGTCAGCCTCTGAGCCAATCAGCCTTTCAAATCAAATTAAATCAAATAAGCTTTATTTGCAGGACTAAATACATTTTAGCATTGCCAAAGCAAGTGGGAAATAATTGGGTAGGGTTGGGGGATGGGGACATATACAGGGGTATAGGAGTCCATGGTATATCAGGCTCCTCTTAGTCTATGGCAGGCAGTAATATATTGTGCTGCTGTGGCCGCTGTGTTCTCCTCTCCCCCCAGCAGTATGGAGAGTCTCTCTTCCTCCTCCATGGAGGTAAAGTCTGGGCAGAGATCAGACAGTCTCCTGAAGTCAGTCTCCCTCACTGCTGAGTATTTGGGGCGCAGCAGGAAATTAGTCTCATCCTCCACGGCCTCCTGGTCGCACTGCTGGCACAGTCTGCTCTCCCTGGGCATGTACCTCTGTCAGTGACGCCCGGATTCAATGAGCAGGCTGTGTGCGCTCAGTCTGTACCGGCTCAGGATCTGTCGGTCTTTTGGATTGGGGAGTTTCTCCAGATATGGGGCCAATTTGTACTCCCTCTGCAGGCTCTGGTATACTGTCAGCTTCTGGGATGTTCTTATGTCGTTCCTCCAGACGCTAATATACTCCTCTATGTACTTGTGTATCATCCTCTGGATTTCGCCCTTTGCCTCTCACTTTTTCTCTCTCTCTCTCTCATGGCCATGTGATCCTCCATCTTCTTCCTTTCCCCAGTAAAATGGTGAAAATGTAAGATTCTTTTGGAAGGCAAATTTTGGTGAAAATTGTAATAAGTCAGATTAGTTTAGAATCCGTGTATATGTACACTATTGAGTCTACAGGCTGCATTTTTGCAAGTTATAGACTATGGAAAAGTTTTGTGGAAACTTCCCTTACGAAGCAAATCTGTCTTCTGACAACAACAATCTATGTGAATCTAAAAATGATCAGCACAAGATAGAACGTTATCAGTATGAATATTTTATCGGGATGTAATAGATTCTCCTTGCATCAAACATAACCGATTAGAATTAGACATAGTACCTACCTGGCGACTCTGGAATGCTCAGCTGCATTGAATACTTAATTAAAAATGATAACGTTCCTATGATGTTATGGCGCAGGCTCTCTGGCGGCAATGCACTTAAGTAGTCAATATTAAGTAGAGAAAAAAATGTACACTATTTATGATCAATATCTGTGAGCCTCTGCGTTTGGTTTACTAAAAGGTTTTAACGTATATGAAATACTAAAGTAAGAAGAAATTGTGGAGCTGGAGACAAGAGAGTGGTCTTTAGATGATCTCAAGAAGTTAGGTTCAGTTCCCTCTTCGTTTATTATTCTCATCGAAAGTATAGACCAGGAGCATTCCCTAAGATATACCTCTGATGTAGGTGTCTATGTAGGTATAAACTGATCACAGGTTGTCCTGCTGCAAGGTAGACTAGCTATAATCTGTATTAGAACCAGGCAGGAAGTGTTTAATATCCCTGCAGTGCGACCGCAGGTGAAATGCAGCATTACACAGTTATAATTACGATTCAGCAGTCGTGGTCCTCCAAGGTTGTTTGCTATTTCTAAGATTTACAGAGCAATCATTTTGCCAAAGACTCCGGTTTCATGAAAATGCATAGTCCCTTCTGTCTTCTTTGGCTATTTTCAGTCATCTCCTGTTTTTACTGAGTTTAATAATCTATGGAGGCAGGGACGGACTGGGAACTTAAAGGCTATGTACACCTTTGGGGGCAATTTTATTATCATTATTATTATTGCTTTGTACTCATTTTAAGCTAACAATTATTTTTTAAATTGGTCTTTCTGTCAGTTGGGGAGCTGACTGGCTCCTTATCTCTGCTCTCTGACATTATAAACACTCATTATAGCTCAGTTCTTATCTTACTGATAAGAATGTGGCTCAAATATGTGTCTATGACCTCTTAGTAGTTTAGAGATAAGGGTTATTAGATGATCGGCACAAAGTGAAAGTACCAGTTACACAGCTGGAAAAACAGTCAACCCTTTGTAACAGAAAGGCTCAATATTTTTAATGAAGGACAATTAATAAAATTATTTTAAGCCAAAAATAAGTAAAATGCAATCATAAACAAAAATTGACTCCGAAGGTGTACATAGGCTGCAGAACCAAATACCGCAGTGCAGCACAAAATACCACCACCACTGTTGCAGTATTCAAGTGAATCACTGTCCTGAGGATGGTGATGCACTTGAATTCAGGAGGGCACCTGATGCTCCTAGCATTAATATTAAGAGAATCAGTTCATTATGTACCTGTCCAGCAGCTGTGATAAGGGCTCAGGTAACCCCTGGGCATTGGCCCACTGGGAAATTTCCCTCTAGGGTCTGTGGCCAATATCCTCCTGTATAGAGGCCTGACAGTGAAAAGTAATCAAACTTTTTGTCACACCGTAAATCAGCCTCAGCTGAAAATCCAGTTTATCCCTATAGTGCACACATACAGTATATGGTCCCAGTCAATTGGGAGATCAGGTTATCTTTTTGCATGTCATTTACTTGAGTCTTCCTACATGCTGAGATCCAGGGATGCAGATGGCGTGACCCACCTAGGAACCTATATGAGGAATTATTCATAGTTAGTGATGGACGAACATATGCTGGGGCGGTTCAAATGTTCGCGAACCGCAAGTTCGCGCTGGGCTCTATTCACTTTAATGGCAGGCAAACCTGTAAAACCTTCAGCTCATATTTGCAGTGACCAAAAACTTAGTAGAAGTGTACAAATAGTCCCACAACATGGACAGTGACATACTAGAGGAGGATTAATGACAAAAATTCCACCAAAAAATATATATCTTAATCAGGGGACATTTTTATGCATCTTAAAGGGAAATTCTCTAAAATGTGCCCTGTAAGAGCCTAGAAATTTTTTATTTTAGTCCACAGGAGTGCGGGCCTTAAAAATTAGGCATTCACCTGACATACTGTAAAAGAAATTCTGATTATGTGGCTTGAGGTACATTATGCGGTCAATGGATAAAAATTTTACTGTACACCTCTGGACTACAGGCCTCAAATATTAGGCATTCACCAGACAGAAAAGATCAAGTGATTATGTGGCCAGAGGTATATTACACGGTCAATGGCTATCCATTTTACTGAAGGCCAGTACAAATACAGGTCAAATACATATGTTTAAAAGAACTAAAAATATAAAATTGGATTAAAAACATGGCTAACGAAATCCCCACTCTTGAAAAAAGACCCTAATGATAATAAGTTGAAATTCGATAACACGTGGTCGTCACTGGTGTTGAATTCCTCTGAGGCCGCAACAATTATTCATTCAGCGTACATAAAACAACAAGTAAGTATGTGGCTGGAGGTAGATTACACGGTCATTGGATATCAATTTTCCAGCAGGCCAGTGTACTACAGGCCCCAAAAATTATGCATTCAGTGTACATAATAGAACAAGTAAGTATGTGGCTGGAGGTCTATTGAATGGTCAATGGATATCAATTTTACTGAAGGCCAGTACAAATACAGGTTAAATACATATGTTTAAAAGAACTAAAAATATAAAATTGGATTAAAAACATGGCTAACGAAATCCCCCCTCTTGAAAAAAAAACTAATGATAATAGTTGAAATACGTGGTCATCACAGGTGTTAAATTTCTCTGAGGCCCAAAACATTAGGTATTCAACGGACAGAAAAGGTCTTTTATGCCACTGACTTTACCTAAGACAGGGACCAATATTTGTTCTGGGTAGTGGCGGATATTTGTGGGCTGGCATGAGGAAATTCAGTTAAACGTGGTCGTCACAGGTGTTGAATTCCTCCGAGATCCATGCCTCATTCATTTTTAGACATGTGAGGTAGTCCACACTGTCGTGAGCTAGGCGAGTGCGCTTATCGCTCACAATCCCCCCCTGCTGCGCTGAATGTCCTTTCGGACAGAACAACTCGACGAGGGGCAAGCCAACAGTTCCATGGCAAATTGTGCCAGCTCTCACCACAGGTCAAGCCTTCACACCCAGTAGTCGAGTGGTTCCTCGCTTCTCAGAGCGTCCACATCGGCCGTTAACCCGATGTAGTCGGACACCTGTCGGTCTAGTTGTTCAATGAGGCTGGATATGGAGGGTGGCTGTCGATGGGTTGGTTGCAAGAATGATCTCATATCTGAAGTGACCAACACATCTTCAAACCGCCCTCTTCTTAAATGTGCTGTTGGATTGGTACCCGCAACTTTTTCTCTGTGAGTGGAAATTCCTCTGCCAGCACCGGCAAAAGCAGAATGCAGCATTTCTTGATGCAAGGCCTGGAAGTGCTGCATTCTGACAGCCCTCTGCGACATGGTAACATGTCCGCCATTTTGTGTTTGTTCTGGGGGGTCTAAGTACGTTGCCACCCAGTACTGGTCCTTGGCCTTTATGCTTTTTATACGGGGGTCCATCTTCAAACACTAGAGCATGAAGGCCCCCATTTTCTCTAAACTGGAAGCGGTAGAGTGGTCTGGCTCCTGCTCATCGTCCAGGATAATGTCATCCTTGGTCTCCATCCCCCAGCCACGGACAACACCTAGAGATCCCAGAAACGTTTAAAGCATGCTCTTCTTCCTCCTCCTCTGCCCCGACACCATCCTCCTCTGACTCCTCTTCAGACTCCTGTTGACTTGTCTCAGATGGAGTAGCCCCCCCCCCCCCCCGGGAATTCATTTAGCATTGCGACTTTCTCATCTTCCTGCTCATACTCCTTGATGGCTTGATCAATGACACGACACAATACACACTCCAGAAAGAAGGTGTAAGGTACATTGCCACTGATGGTGCCCTGGTCTCATCAAATGCCCGTAGAAGTCTGCATGCGTCACACATGAGCAGCCACTGGCGCAGTGATAAAAAAAACAAGCTCCCCAGAACCTGTCCTGCCGCAGAGTTCGTACAGGTAGTCATTAACTGCACGTTTCTGCTGGAGCAGCCTATCAAGCATATACAGGTGGTGTCGCCGCTGAACGTCAGCAAGGTAAACCATGGCCTTGTATGATCTTCTAAAATGGCCAGAGATTTTCCTGGCCTGCCGCAAGACGTCATGGACCCCGGGGTATTTGGCAACAAATCGCTGCACGACTAAGTTCAGAACGTGTGCCATGCACGGCATGTGTGTCATTTTGCCCTGTTTCAGCGCGCTCAGCAGATTGGCACCATTGTCGCACACCACTTTACCAACTGTCAAATTGAGCAGGGTTAGCCACTGATCAGTCTGTGACAGCAAAGGTGAAAGGAGTGCAGGACCGGTATGGCTGTTGGCTTCCAGGCACAACAGCCGCAGCACAGCATGGCAACATCTCACCTGGCACGTCGAGTAAGTTCTGGGGAGCTTGGAGGGTGCAGCAGAAGAGGCGGTAGCAGTGGAAAAGGAGTAGTCAGCCAAAGAGGATACGGACGATGGAGTAAAAGGAGGAGAAGAAGAGGCAGGCCTGCATGCAATCCATGGCGGTAACACCAAATCCACACGGGTGCCACAGGTTGCATGCTTGACAGCCGTCAGAAGGTTCACCCAGTGGGCAGTAACAGTTATATACCTTCCGTGCCCTTGTTTGCTAGACCACGTGTCTGTGGTCAGATGTATCTTGGCACTGACACTGTGTGGCAGAGATACATTCACTTGCCGCTGAACGTGGCCATATAGCTCCGGGATGCCCTTCTGGTAGAAATATTTCCTTCCGGGGACCTTCCATTGCGGTGTGCCAATGGCCTCCAAGTCCACCAATTTAGATGGCTGTAGTTGGCGGGCTAGCAGTTCTGACAAGCCAGCTAGAGGGTTATCCGGCGTCATCATCTTTTTTCGCTCAAACATTTGGGCCACAGAAGCCTGCCTTTTGCCAGATGAACGCGACGACGGCACGGTGGAAGGTAGAGTGGAGGACAAATGGGAGGATAGAGGAGAAGGGGAAGGAGAAGAGGCAGGACGTGGAGCACCAGGAGTGTGTCTTTGTGGGTTCTGAGAGTGTTGCTCCCACTTGGCTTGGTGATGGGAGGCCAGGTGCCTTCTTAAGGCGGTTGATCATCCATAGGTGAGTGTTGGGATTACTGCGACTTATGTGTGGACAGCACAGGCTGCAGATGGCAACACTATTGTTAGCAACGGACACGTTAAAAAAAGCCCAAACTGCGGAAGCCATGTGCCGGCATCCTGGGAGCATTAGATGTGACCATACATGGTGGATGGCTCGTTCCAGATACATTATCAGTCTGCTTTTTGCCTCCTGTGCACTGTAAGTTCTGCTTGCCTCTCCTCCTTCTCCTTTCTTCGTCTCTCCCTCAGAACTCCCCTCCTCCTCCTCTCTTGTGGGCACCCACGTGATGTCCATAGACACATCATCATCGTCCCCCACCACTGACATTAGACATCTCGGAGTAGGCAGCAACAGCGGGGACCACCCTCCTTGGGCTGATCTGGGTACTGTCATCAGACTGCTGGGTGGCGACCTTTGATACCTCCTCTTCCTGATTCGATGCCAAGAATGGCTGCTCATCGGTAAGGTCTTGTAATGGATGGAAAAATAATTCCTCTGACTCGAGTGAAGGGGATATGGTGGTGTCTTTGGGGGTGCACACAGCAGGGAGTGAAGAGGGTGCAGATAGAGAGGATGAGGAGGGTGCAGAAGCGGAAGGCTGAGTGAGCCACTCAACCAAGTCTGGTGCGTCCTTTGACGTAATCGCACGCACCTTCTGCAACTTCCCACTTAGGCTCCGGCCTGTAGCACCTGCCCGACCCCTACCACCCGTGCGGAATGGCCTGCCTCTTTCTCCGCCTGTCATTTTCAAAATGACCCTGTGACAAAAGTCCCTATGGAATAGCAGTATTTGTGAAAGAAGGTACATCACACCCCAGCTTCAATCAGTTTTTTGGGGGGCAACTGGTATATTACACCAGTAGAAATTATTTGTTCCAATGGCGTTTGTCACTCTGTGTGGCAGCGGTAACGCAGCAAAACCGCAAACAAATGCTGCACTACCTAAATGCACTATATAGAAAAGTATACTATTGGTATATAACACCCCCTAATTCAATCAGTTTTTTGGGGGGGCAACTGTTATATCACACCAGTAGAAATTATTTGTTCCAATGGCATTTGTCACTCTGTGTAGGAAGGAGAAGTGCATCATGGGTTTGGTTGGATACAGCAACAGGAAGTGCTATATACAGGATGGAAACAAACCAGAGGGATTGGCTAACATGAATGGTTCAGGAGAGTCCAAAATAAGGAAAAAGCATGAGGAAGATGTATGTGTCACTACCAGAGCTTTGAGACGTTCTCACAGCCCTGTGTCTCCACCCCTGTGATGATGTCACTTAGAGTTTGGAGGTGTTCTCACTGTTCTGTTTCTCCGCCCCTGTGATGAGGTCTTTACTCCTAGCTGTTCCTCCTGCGTTTGATTTCCCTGCCTTTAAATCACCCCTCCTCCTATTGCAGGGCGTGGATTATATTTCTCTTTTCAGTTGTAGTTCTGCCTTGAGTATCTTCACTTGTTTAGCTATTAGTTCTCTGGACCTGTGTTCTGTTGCTGCAAGCACTCCGGATATTGCCAGCGGCCCTTGGAACCGTCTTCTCTGCGGCTGCAGCTCCATCAGCTAAGTGTGCAGACATTGTTGTGTACCTGGTGATTTTCTGACTGGATCTGAGGTGGCCACGGTTCCCTCCATATTCTGAGCAGGGCATCGGTGGCCGTGCCCCTTCCACTAGTGTAGGGGTTACAGGGCTCATCAGTCTTAGGCACGCGGGCATGCCTCGTTCCACCACATGGATCCGGGCATGTGCTTTAGCAGCATAGGGAGAGTGTTGAGGGTCTGACAGGGGTCACCCTTTCTCTTCCCTAGTTTGGGTCCGGTCAGTAGCTCTTTTTACTGTGTATGCTCTTGTTACCCTTAAACAGCCGTGACATTATAATCCACCAAAACCGTCCTTGTTGACATGGATCCGCTTTCTGGCTTGGTTGACCGCATGCAGGGTCTTTCTTTGGAAGTAGCGGATCTCCGTCAATCTGTGACTCAGCTACAAGCATTGGGCTCTGCTCCGGCTCATGGAGTCTGTTGCGAGCCAAAGGTCTCACTTCCGGAAACGTTCTCCGGGGGCAGTGAGAATTTTGTTCGCTTCAGAGAGGCATGTAAACTCCATTTTTGTTTGTGTCCCCACTCCTCTGGTAATGAGGAACAGAGGGTGAGGATTGTCATCTCCCTGCTCAGGGGTAATGCTCAGACTTGGGCTTTTTCGCTGCCATCAGGGGATCCTTCCCTTCGATCCGTGGAAAGATTTTTTGTGGCCCTGGGGCAGATATATGATGACCCGGATCGTGTTGCTCTGGCAGAATCGAACTTACGTGTTTTATGCCAGAACAAACTGTCTGCGGAGCTTTATTGTTCTGAATTTCGGAGATGGGCAGCTGATTCAGGCTGGAATGATGCTGCACTCCGAAGTCAGTTCTGTCATGGTCTCTCAGAGGGTTTGAAAGATGCCTTTGCTTTCAATGAGAGACCAACGTCCTTAGAGTCTGCCATGTCATTGGCGGTATGCTTTGACAGGCGTCTAAGAGAAAGAAACGAGACCTCTCTGTCCAGCCATTGTCAGTCTAGGGACAATGGTGCGGACTCATTCAGTATACAGGGGTCTCATCCTGTCTCGCTCCCCTCTGAGGAGGAGCCCATGCAGCTAGGCCGACTTGCCCCTGATAAAAGAGGATTTAGTCCTCAGAATATGGTGTGTTTTTGTTGTGGGGGCATAGGTCATTTGGCAAATGTTTGTCCGTCTAGGAGATTCCTGAACTGTACTAAGAGCGATAATAAGAGAAAAACCTCAAGAGGTAGATCATCAAGTTCTACTTCATCTGCTACTTTGGGCAAAGTTGATGTGGGAATTGATGCTATTCCTCTGACCTGCAGTTCCCGTTTTCTCCTGTCTGCCAGGGTGGCGCTAGAGAGCAAAGTCATTCCTTGTGAGATTTTTGTCGATAGTGGAGCGGCCGTCAATCTTATTGACACTCAATTTGTAGCCTTGCATGGTTTTCAGGTATGTACATTAGAAAAGGATATACCTGTTTTTGCTATTGACTCTGCCCCACTCTCGCAGAGATCTCTGAAAGGCATTGTTCACAATATCCGGCTAGCTGTAGGTGACACTCATGTGGAGGAGATATCTTGTTTTGTCCTTAACGGATTGCCTTCTCCTCTAGTTTTGGGGCTACCCTGGCTCACTAGACATAACCCCACTATTGATTGGCAAGGAAGGCAAATAAATGAGTGGAGTGACTTTTGTAGAGAGAATTGTCTCACAGCGACTTTTGCAGAGGTGTCTACTAAAACGGTGCCATCATTTCTCTCTGATTTCTCGGATGTGTTTTCCGAGAGCGGTGTTCAGGAGCTACCTCCTCACCGGGCGTTTGACTGTCCCATTAACCTCATTCCCGGCGCCAAGCTGTCAAAAGCACGCCTCTACAATCTCTCACAACCGGAAAGACTCGCAATGCGAACCTATATCTCCGAGAGTCTCGAGAAGGGGCATATTCGTCCCTCAAAGTCACCTGTTGCCGCGGGTTTTTTTTTTGTTAAAAAGAAAGATGGCTCTCTGAGACCTTGCTTAGATTTTAGGGAGCTGAACCGTATCACGATTCGCGATCCCTATCCCCTTCCTCTGATCCCGGACCTCTTCAACCAAATTGTTGGGGCCAAGGTGTTTTCCAAATTGGATCTGAGAGGCGCGTACAACCTGGTCAGGGTCAGAGAGGGGGATGAATGGAAAATGGCCTTTAATACCCCTAACGGGCATTTCGAGAATCTCGTTATGCCTTTCGGCCTGATGAATGCTCCGGCCGTCTTTCAGCATTTTGTTAATAGTATTTTCTATCATTTAATGGGGAAATTTGTATTGGTGTATCTTGATGATATTTTGATTTTTTTTCCCCTGATGTTCAGACCCATCAGGATCATCTTTTTCAGGTCCTGCAGATACTGCGGGAAAATAAACTGTATGCCAAGCTGGAGAAATGTCTTTTTATGGTATCGGAGATTCAATTTCTGGGTTTTCTCCTCTCTGCTTCTGGTTTTCGCATGGATCCGGAGAAGGTCCGTGCTGTGCTGGAGTGGGAGCTTCCTGAAAATCAGAAGGCATTGATGCGCTTTCTGGGTTTAGCTAACTACTACAGAAAGTTCATTTTGAATTATTCCTCTATTGTCAAACCCCTTACTGACATGATAAAAAAGGGGACGGATTTTTCCTCTTGGTAGGAGGAGGCGCTTGCAGCCTTTTCTAAGATTAAAGAGAGTTTTGCGTCTGCTCCCATCTTGGTGCATTCCGATGTTTCCTTACCTTTTATTGTTGAGGTGGATGCTTCCGAGGTGGGTGTGGGTGCAGTTTTGTCCCAGGGCCCCTCTCCTGCCAAATGGCGACCTTGTGCCTTTTTCTCTAGAAAACTCTCCCCGGCAGAGAGAAACTATGATGTGGGAGATAGGGAGTTGTTGGCCATCAAGTTGGCTTTCGAGGAATTGGTTGGAGGGGGCCAGGCACCCTATCACCGTTTTTACCGACCATAAGAATCTGGCGTACTTGGAGTCGGCCAGGCGTATGAATCTGAGACAGGCCAGATGGTCTCTGTTCTTCTCCAGATTCAATTTTGTTGTTACTTTCCGCCCTGGGATCAAGAATGTGAAGGCCGATGCTCTCTCTCGCTGTTTTCCGGGAGGAGGAAACTCTGAGGACCCGGGTCCCATTTTGGCGGAGGGGGTAGTTGTTTCTGCTCTATATTCCGATTTGGAGGCCGAGGTCCAGGCTGCCCAGACTGAGGCACCTGCCCGTTGTCCCTCCGGGAAGTTGTTCGTGCCTCCTGAGCTACGTCACAAACTCTTTAAGGAACATCATGATACGGTTCTTGCTGGTCACCCCGGGAGTAGAGCCACGGTAGATCTCATTGCTCGGAGATTTTGGTGGCCGGCTCTTCGTAAGTCTGTGGAGGGTTTTGTGGCGGCTTGTGAGACGTGCGCTTGCGCTAAGGTCCCTCGTTCACGACCTTCAGGTTCCCTTCTCCCGTTACCCATACCTTCCCGTCCTTGGACACACCTGTCCATGGACTTTATCACGGATCTTCCTCGTTCCTCGGGGAAGTCGGTGATCCTGGTGGTGTGGACCGTTTTAGCAAGATGGCTCATTTCGTTCCTTTCCCTGGTTTACCCAATGCTAAAACGTTGGCGCAAGCTTTTGTCGACCATATTGTTAAATTCCCTCTGATATTGTTTCCGATAGAGGCACGCAGTTTGTGTCCAGGTTCTGGAAGGCTTTCTGTTCTCGCCTGGGGGTTCGGCTGTCCTTCTCTTCTGCTTTTCACCCGCAGTCGAATGGTCAGACTGGGCGCCTCAATCAGAATCTGGAGACATATTTGCGCTGTTTTGTGGCAGAGAACCAGGAGGATTGGTGTTCATTTCTCCCTCTTGCTGAGTTTGCTTTGAACAACCGTCGTCAGGAATCTTCTGATAAGTCACAATTTTTTGGTGCATATGGGTTCCATCCGCAGTTTGGGACATTCTCGGGAGGGGCTCTTTCTGTTTTACCTGAGGAGGAGAGATTTTCCTCGTCTTTGTCTACCATTTGGCAAAAGATTCAGAGTAATCTCAGGAAGATGAGTGAGAAGTATAAGCGTGTGGCTGATAAGAAACGTGTGCCTGGTCCGGACCTGAATGTGGGTGATCTGGTGTGGTTGTCTACAAGAAATATTAAACTGAAGGTTCCCTCCTGGAAATTGGGTCCCAAGTTTATTGGGCCTTATAAAATTTTGTCAGTCATCAATCCTGTTGCCTTCCGCCTTGATCTTCCACGGGTTTGGAAGATACATAATGTATTTCACAGATCTCTCTTAAAACCATATGTCCAGCCCACGGTACCCTCCTCTTTGCCTCCTCCTCCGATTTTGGTTGATGGCAATCTGGAGTTTGAGGTTTCCAGAATTGTGGACTCTCGCATTGTCCGCTGTTCTCTTCAGTACCTAAATCACCCCTCCTCCTATTGCAGGGCATGGATTATATTTCTCTTTTCAGTTGTAGCTCTGCCTTGAGTATCTTCACTTGTTTAGCTATTAGTTCTCTGGACCTGTGTTCTGTTGCTGCAAGCACTCCGGATATTGCCAGCGGCCCTTGGAACCGTCTTCTCTGCGGCTGCAGCTCCATCAGCTAAGTGTGCAGACATTGTTGTGTACCTGGTGATTTTCTGACTGGATCTGAGGTGGCCACGGTTCCCTCCATATTCTGAGCAGGGCATCGGTGGCCGTGCCCCTTCCACTAGTGTAGGGGTTACAGGGCTCATCAGTCTTAGGCACGCGGGCATGCCTCGTTCCACCACATGGATCCGGGCATGTGCTTTAGCAGCATAGGGAGAGTGTTGAGGGTCTGACAGGGGTCACCCTTTCTCTTCCCTAGTTTGGGTCCGGTCAGTAGCTCTTTTTACTGTGTATGCTCTTGTTACCCTTAAACAGCCGTGACATTATGTGAGGTAAGTAACTACATGAACATATCTGTTAAAAACCATAGCAATCCCAGAAAGCCCCTTTAAGTTTAGCAAGTTGCTCTGATGTCATTGTCATGGACCTTTCCAAACCTTTTCATAACTTACCTATATCATCACATTCTGCCGACCATCACTTTTGTTTACCTTTGGTATTTTTTAGAATTTATCAAAAACTGAAATTTTTGAGATTTTTTCTTTAATTTCTCTGCACATCCAGTATCTCCGTGAAGTATTTTCCTCTAATATGACAGCAATTAAAAAGTTCTTAATTATATAGTCTTTGCACTTGCATAGAAGACATGAGTTTTGCAAAGATGAAACATTTTGGCTTTGTAAAAAAAAATTTACATTGAGATCCTGTGGCAACTGAAATTGCGCATCTTAATAGCAATCGGTTGAGACGCCGAAAATGAGGTTTTTTTTTATGCTGTGCAGGTGTTTCTAAATGAACAGTAAAATGGGGCTGAGGCAGAGATCCATAAATCTGGGAGAGCCATGATGGGACAATCAGGACTGGGCTGCAATACCAGACACAATCTGTGGTCAGGTCTGTGTAGCTGCAGTAACGCAGCAAAACCGCAAACAAATGCTGCACTACCCAAATGCACTATATAGAAAGTATATTATTGGTATATCACACCCCTGCTTTAATAAGTTTTTTGTGGGGGCAACTAGTAAATCACACCAGTAGAAATGATTTTTTCTAATAGCGTTTGGAGTGTAGCTGCGGTATCGCAGCAGAGCCGCACACAACTGCTGCACAATACAAATGCACTATAATATACTTTCTATGTTAGAAAGTACATTATAAGTATATCACACCCCTCAGTATATCACACCTATCGATAGCACACTTATACCAGTCCTTAAAAGGACTTTTGTGGCCCTATTAGCTAGCGTTTGGTGTCCCTAACAGCCTGTCCCTGTTCCACACAGCAACCTCTCCCTACACTGGAAAAAGACTGAATGTAAAATGGCGGCCAGATTAGGTTTATTTATAAGGTAGGGGGTACGTCCATGTGCTGAAATGTCTCAATTGGCTGTCCTGTACCACCTGATGGATGTGTCATGGGTCAAAGTTCTTCACAATGTAATAGAATATGGCGCCGGCGGACATCTCCATATGTTCGTCCGTTCGGCAAACCGCAAACAAAGTTCACCGCAAAACTACGGCAGGCTAACCGCAAGGCCATCTCTATTCATAATTATGTCTGTGCATTTATGAGCAATGCATTATTTTTTACACATGTTCCCAGGTGAGGCGCAACACCATCTCCCCAGCACTGAGGAGTGGCTCTCCCATTTAGGTAACAAATGAATCAAGAAAGTTATAAATCACACCTCGAAATCCATATACCATCAAACACCACTATCAGGCCTCTTTCACACTACAGTATGTTGAATTCAGTGTTTTGCGTTCCGTTTTTCACGGATCCGTTGTTCCGTTTTTTGCTTCCGTTGTGGTTCCGTTTCCGTTCCGTTGTTCCGTTCCGTTTTTCCGTATGGCAAATACAGTATACAGTAATTTCATATTAAAAATTGGGCTGGGCATAACATTTTCAATAGATGGTTCCGCAAAAAACGGAACGGATACGGAAGACATACGGATGCATTTCCGTATGTGTTCCGTTTTTTTTGCGGACCCATTGACTTGAATGGAGCCACGGACTGTGATTTGCGGTCAAATATAGGACATGTTCTATCTTTTCAACGGAACGGAAAAACGGAAATACGGAAACGGAATGCATACGGAACACATTCCGTTTTTTTGCGGAACCATTGAAATGAATGGTTCCGTATACGGACCGTATACGGAACGCAAAAAACGGACCGTATACGGAACGCAAAAAACTGTAGTGTGAAAGAGGCCATAGTGTGTGGTCTTAGTTTGCTCTTGGTGTCAACATCCTTGGGTTTCCTAGTAAATGGACACCCTGAGTAATTGGTCATTTTTTGGGCATTTTCCTAAAACCAATAACATTTTGGAAAATCTGTTTCATGCAACAGAAAATTGTATCACTTTGAAATTTTTGTACAAAGATACCACAGACCGTAGCTTGCAGCCACCTTCCAGCTCTCAGACATTGGGTATGCGCGCTCTTACATCTGCATCATGTATAATGTATAAAATGATTAGTGTTGTACATCTGTAAACCTAATATTCCTATCAACTTAGTACTTGCTGTTCTTGTAATTTCTTCTTCCTACCCTTTTATGCAAGATAAAAAAAAATTGGATTAAAAAGGTCAATTTAATCAACAACCACAGATATTTAATAACGATGCTGCTGTTTCCTGTGCAGAACTGAGGACGGAGCCCACACTGGGGCTTGTTATGACTGCACATTGAATTATCTAATGTACAACAGACTCCCACAGTATACCAATATGATATGAAGCCATCCAAATAGAACATAAGACTAAAAAAAATACCCCACCTACACCAAGCCCTCCAGGTCAGCCAGCTGTATGGTTCCATCACTCATGGGGCTGACGTAATTTTGGACGAGCACCTATGGTCATGAGATATTTTTAATGTCCAGTCAAAATGGGGGAATGTTTGGTTTTCAGAATAACAACTCACCAAACAATTGCCCAGCAAGCCATCTTCAGGCCCTCAAAGAAGTTTTGAAGTTTCGGCTTTGGACATTTGATCTAGTAATAATAAGCAGATCCAACTACTAAGACCTCTAGTGACTAGAGTTGAGCGAACACCTGGATGTTCGGGTTCGAGAAGTTCGGCCGAACATCCCGGAAATGTTCGGGTTCGGGATCCGAACCCGATCCGAACTTCGTCCCGAACCCGAACCCCATTGAAGTCAATGGGGACCCGAACTTTTCGGCACTAAAAAGGCTGTAAAACAGCCCAGGAAAGAGCTAGAGGGCTGCAAAAGGCAGCAACATGTAGGTAAATCCCCTGCAAACAAATGTGGATAGGGAAATGAATTAAAATAAAAATTAAATAAATAAAAATTAACCAAAATCAATTGGAGAGAGGTTCCATAGCAGAGAATCTGGCTTCCCGTCACCCACCACTGGAACAGTCCATTCTCAGATATTTAGGCCCCGGCACCCAGGCAGAGGAGAGAGGTCCCGTAACAGAGAATCTGTCTTCATGTCAGCAGAGAATTAGTCTGCATGTCATAGCAGAGAATGAGGCTTCACGTCAGCCACCACTGCAACAGTCCATTGGCATATATTTAGGCCCAGCACACACACAGGCAGAGGAGAGAGGTCCCGTAACAGAGAATCTGGCTTCATGTCAGCAGAGAATCAGTCTGCATGTCATAGCAGAGAATCAGGCTTCACGTCAGCCACCACTGCAACAGTCCATTGTCATAAATTTAGGCCCAGCACCCAGGCAGAGGAGAGAGGTCCCGTAACAGAGAATCTGGCTTCATGTCAGCAGAGAATCAGTCTTCATATCATAGCAGAGAATCAGGCTTCACGTCACCCACCACTGTAAGAGTCAATTTTCATAAATTTAGGCCCAGAACCCAGGCAGAGGAGAAAGGTCCCGTAACAGACAATCTGGCTTCATGTCAGCAGAGAATCAGTCTTCATATCATAGCAGAGAATCAGGCTTCACGTCACCCACCACTGTAAGAGTCAATTTTCATAAATTTAGGCCCAGAACCCAGGCAGAGGAGAAAGGTCCCGTAACAGACAATCTGGCTTCATGTCAGCAGAGAATCAGTCTTCATATCATAGCAGAGAATCAGGCTTCACGTCACCCACCACTGTAAGAGTCAATTTTCATAAATTTAGGCCCAGAACCCAGGCAGAGGAGAAAGGTCCCGTAACAGACAATCTGGCTTCATGTCAGCAGAGAATCAGTCTTCATATCATAGCAGAGAATCAGGCTTCACGTCACCCACCACTGTAAGAGTCAATTTTCATAAATTTAGGCCCAGAACCCAGGTAGAGGAGAAAGGTCCCGTAACAGACAATCTGGCTTCATGACAGCAGAGAATCAGTCTGCATGTCATAGCAGAGAATCAGGCTTCACGTCAGCCACCACTGCAACAGTCCATTGTCATAAATTTAGGCCCAGCACCCAGGCAGAGGAGAGAGGTCCCGTAAAAGAGGATCTGGCTTCATGTCAGCAGAGAATCAGTCTGCATGTCATAGCAGAGAATCAGGCTTCACGTCAGCCACCACTGCAACAGTCCATTGTCATAAATTTAGGCCCAGCACCCAGGCAGAGGAGAGAGGTCCCGTAACAGAGGATCTGGCTTCATGTCAGCAGAGAATCAGTCTGCATGTCATAGCAGAGAATCAGGCTTCACGTCAGCCACCACTGCAACAGTCCATTGTCATAAATTTAGGCCCAGCACCCAGGCAGAGGAGAGAGGTCCCGTAACAGACAATCTGGCTTCATGTCAGCAGAGAATTAGTCTGCATGTCATAGCAGAGAATCAGGCTTCATGTCAGCCACCACTGCAACAGTCCATTGGCATATATTTAGGCCTAGCACACAGGCAGAGGAGAGGTTCATTCAACTTTGGGTAGCATCGCAATATAATGGTAAAATGAAAATAAAAATAGGATTGAATGAGGAAGTGCCCTGGAGTCCAATAATATATGGTTATGGGGAGGTAGTTAATGTCTAATCTGGACAAGGGACGGACAGGTCCTGTGGGATCCATGCCTGGTTCATTTTTATGAACGTCAGCTTGTCCACATTGGCTGTAGACAGGCGGCTGCGTTTGTCTGTAATGACGCCCCCTGCCGTGCTGAATACACGTTCAGACAAAACGCTGGCTGCCGGGCAGGCCAGCACCTCCAAGGCATAAAAGGCTAGCTCTGGCCACGTGGACAATTTAGAGACCCAGAAGTTGAATGGGGCCGAACCATCAGTCAGTACGTGGAGGGGTGTGCACACGTACTGTTCCACCATGTTAGTGAAATGTTGCCTCCTGCTAACACGTTGCGTATCAGGTGGTGGTGCAGTTAGCTGTGGCGTGTTGACAAAAGTTTTCCACATCTCTGCCATGCTAACCCTGCCCTCAGAGGAGCTGGCCGTGACACAGCTGCCTTGGCGACCTCTTGCTCCTCCTCTGCCTTGGCCTTGGGCTTCCACTTGTTCCCCTGTGACATTTGGGAATGCTCTCAGTAGCGCGTCTACCAACGTGCGCTTGTACTCGCGCATCTTCCTATCACGCTCCAGTGCAGGAAGTAAGGTGGGCACATTGTCTTTGTAGCGTGGATCCAGCAGGGTGGCAACCCAGTAGTCCGCACAGGTTAAAATGTGGGCAACTCTGCTGTCGTTGCGCAGGCACTGCAGCATGTAGTCGCTCATGTGTGCCAGGCTGCCCAGGGGTAAGGACAAGCTGTCCTCTGTGGGAGGCGTATCGTCATCGTCCTGCCTTTCCCCCCAGCCACGCACCAGTGATGGACCCGAGCTGCGTTGGGTGCCACCCCGCTGTGACCATGCTTCATCCTCATCCTCCTCCACCTCCTCCTCATCCTCGTCCTCCTCGTCCTCCAGTAGTGGGCCCTGGCTGGCCACATTTGTACCTGGCCTCTGCTGTTGCAAAAAACCTCCCTCTGAGTCACTTCGAAGAGACTGGCCTGAAAGTGCTAAAAATGACCCCTCTTCCTCATCCTCCTCCTCCTCCTCCTGGGCCACCTCCTGTTCCATCATCGCCCTAAGTGTTTTCTCAAGGAGACATAGAAGTGGTATTGTAACGCTGATAACGGTGTCATCGCCACTGGCCATGTTGGTGGAGTACTCGAAACAGCGCAACAGGGCACACAGGTCTCGCATGGAGGCCCAGTCATTGGTGGTGAAGTGGTGCTGTTCTGTAGTGCGACTGACCCGTGCGTGCTGCAGCTGAAACTCCACTATGGCCTGCTGCTGCTCGCACAGTCTGTCCAGCATGTGCAAGGTGGAGTTCCACCTGGTGGGCACGTCGCATATGAGGCGGTGAGCGGGAAGGCCGAAGTTACGCTGTAGCGCAGACAGGCGAGCAGCGGCAGGATGTGAACGCCGGAAGCGCGAACAGACGGCCCGCACTTTATGCAGCAGCTCTGACATGTCGGGGTAGTTGTGAATGAACTTCTGCACCACCAAATTCAGCACATGCGCCAAGCAAGGGATGTGCGTCAAATTGGCTAGTCCCAGAGCTGCAACGAGATTTCGCCCATTATCACACACCACCAGGCCGGGCTTGAGGCTCACCGGCAGCAACCACTCGTCGGTCTGTTGTTCAATACCCCGCCACAACTCCTGTGCGGTGTGGGGCCTGTCCCCCAAACATATGAGTTTCAGAATGGCCTGCTGACGTTTACCCCGGGCTGTGCTGAAGTTGGTGGTGAAGGTGTGTGGCTGACTGGATGAGCAGGTGGAAGAAGAGGAGGAGGAAGCCGAGAAGGAGGAGGTGGCAACAGGAGGCAAAGAATGTTGCCCTGCGATCCTTGGCGGCGGCAGGACGTGCGCCAAACAGCTCTCCGCCTGGGGCCCAGCTGCCACTACATTTACCCAGTGTGCAGTTAGGGAGATATAGCGTCCCTGGCCGTGCTTACTGGTCCACGTATCTGTGGTTAGGTGGACCTTGCTACAGATGGCGTTGCGCAGTGCACACTTGATTTTATCGGATACTTGGTTGTGCAGGGAAGGCACGGCTCTCTTGGAGAAGTAGTGCCGGCTGGGAACAACATACTGTGGGACAGCAAGCGACATGAGCTGTTTGAAGCTGTCTGTGTCCACCAGCCTAAATGACAGCATTTCATAGGCCAGTAGTTTAGAAATGCTGGCATTCAGGGCCAGGGATCGAGGGTGGCTAGGTGGGAATTTACGCTTTCTATCAAATGTTTGTGAGATGGAGAGCTGAACGCTGGCGTGTGACATGGTTGAGACGCTTGGTGACGGAGGTGGTGGTGGTGGTGTTGGTGGTACATCCCCTGTTTGCTGGGCGGCAGGTGCCAACGTTCCTCCAGAGGCGGAGGAAGAGGCCGAGGCGGCAGCAGCAGAATAGGCCGAGGCGGCAGCAGCAGAAGAGGTAGCAGGGGGAGCCTGAGTGACTTCCTTGGTTTTAAGGTGTTTACTCCACTGCAGTTCATGCTTTGCATGCAGGTGCCTGGTCATGCAGGTTGTGCTCAGGTTCAGAACGTTAATGCCTCGCTTCAGGCTCTGATGGCACAGCGTGCAAACCACTCGGGTCTTGTCGTCAGCACATTGTTTGAAGAAGTGCCATGCCAGGGAACTCCTTGAAGCTGCCTTTGGGGTGCTCGGTCCCAGATGGCGGCGGTCAGTAGCAGGCGGAGTCTCTTGGCGGCGGGTGTTCTGCTTTTGCCCACTGCTCCCTCTTTTGCTACGCTGTTGGCTCGGTCTCACCACTGCCTCTTCCTCCGAACTGTGAAAGTCAGTGGCACGACCTTCATTCCATGTGGGGTCTAGGACCTCATCGTCCCCTGCATCGTCTTCCACCCAGTCTTGATCCCTGACCTCCTGTTCAGTCTGCACACTGCAGAAAGACGCAGCAGTTGGCACCTGTGTTTCGTCATCATCAGAGACATGCTGAGGTGGTATTCCCATGTCCTCATCATCAGGAAACATAAGTGGTTGTGCGTCAGTGCATTCTATGTCTTTCACCGCTGGGGAAGGGCTAGGTGGATGCCCTTGGGAAACCCTGCCAGCGGAGTCTTCAAACAGCATAAGAGACTGCTGCATAACTTGAGGCTGAGACAGTTTCCCTGGTATGCATGGGGGTGATGTGACAGACTGATGGGGTTGGTTTTCAGGCGCCATCTGTGCGCTTTCTGCAGAAGACTGGGTGGGAGATAATGTGAACGTGCTGGATCCACTGTCGGCCACCCAATTGACTAATGCCTGTACCTGCTCAGGCCTTACCATCCTTAGAACGGCATTGGGCCCCACCATATATCGCTGTAAATTCTGGCGGCTACTGGGACCTGAGGTAGTTGGTACACTAGGACGTGTGGATGTGGCAGAACGGCCACGTCCTCTCCCAGCACCAGAGGGTCCACTAACACCACCACGACCATGTCCACGTCCGCGTCCCTTACTAGATGTTTTTCTCATTGTTATGGTTCACCACAACAACAAATATATTATTTGGCCCAATGTATTGTATTCAAATTCAGCGGGATATAAATTTGAGGCCTAGTATTTAGGCGCTGGGTGACCGGTATGGATTTAGTGACAGAATTAGACTTGGAAATGCACAGAAGCGTGTGTGTGAAGTTATTCTGAATGACCCAATGTGCACCTTGAATATTATATACCCTTTTTGGGATAGATTTCAAATAGCTCTGATATAGCAGGAACCACTAAATTATGAAATTGCTAAATTGGGAATTGTACTTCAACCCAGAACAAAAAATGTGCTTTGACGGGCACTAAATAACTTTCCCAGCTACAACAGGACAGCGGTAACGAGAGATTTAGAGGGATTTAAATTTGAGGCCTAGTATTTAGGCGCTGGGTGACAGGTATGGGTTTAGTGACAGAATTAGACTTGGAAATACACAGTAGCGGGTGTGTGTGAAGTTATTCTGAATGACCCAATGTGCACCTTCAATATTATATACCCTTTTTGGGATAGATTTCAAATAGCTCTGATATAGCAGGAACCACTAAATTATGAAATTGCTAAATTGGGAATTGTACTTCAACCCAGAACAAAAAATGTGCTTTGACGGACACTAAATATCTTGCCCAGCAACAACAGTACAGCGGTAACGAGAGATTTAGCGGGATATAAATTTGAGGCCTAGTATTTAGGCGCTGGGTCACCGGTATGGATTTAGTGACAGAATTAGACTTGGAAATGCACAGAAGCGTGTGTGTGAAGTTATTCTGAATGACCCTATGTGCACCTTCAATATTATATACCCTTTTAGGGATAGATTTCAAATAGCTCTGATATAGCAGAAACCACTAAATTATGAAATTGCTAAATTGGGAATTGTACTTCAACCCAGAACAAAAAATGTGCTTTGACGGACACTAAATATCTTGCCCAGCAACAACAGTACAGCGGTGGGTAACGAGAGATTTAGAGGGATTTAAATTTGAGGCCTAGTATTTAGGCGCTGGGTCACCGGTATGGATTTAGTGACAGAATTAGACTTGGAAATGCACAGAAGCGTGTGTGTGAAGTTATTCTGAATGACCCTATGTGCACCTTCAATATTATATACCCTTTTAGGGATAGATTTCAAATAGCTCTGATATAGCAGAAACCACTAAATTATGAAATTGCTAAATTGGGAATTGTACTTCAACCCAGAACAAAAAATGTGCTTTGACGGACACTAAATATCTTGCCCAGCAACAACAGTACAGCGGTGGGTAACGAGAGATTTAGAGGGATTTAAATTTGAGGCCTAGTATTTAGGCGCTGGGTCACCGGTATGGATTTAGTGACAGAATTAGACTTGGAAATGCACAGAAGCGTGTGTGTGAAGTTATTCTGAATGACCCAATGTGCACCTTCAATATTATATACCCTTTTAGGGATAGATTTCAAATAGCTCTGATATAGCAGAAACCACTAAATTATGAAATTGCTAAATTGGGAATTGTACTTCAACCCAGAACAAAAAATGTGCTTTGACGGACACTAAATATCTTGCCCAGCAACAACAGTACAGCGGTAACGAGAGATTTAGAGGGATTTAAATTTGAGGCCTAGTATTTAGGCGCTGGGTGACAGGTATGGGTTTAGTGACAGAATTAGACTTGGAAATACACAGTAGCGGGTGTGTGTGAAGTTATTCTGAATGACCCTATGTGCACCTTCAATATTATATACCCTTTTAGGGATAGATTTCAAATAGCTCTGATATAGCAGAAACCACTAAATTATGAAATTGCTAAATTGGGAATTGTACTTCAACCCAGAACAAAAAATGTGCTTTGACGGACACTAAATATCTTGCCCAGCAACAACAGTACAGCGGTGGGTAACGAGAGATTTAGAGGGATTTAAATTTGAGGCCTAGTATTTAGGCGCTGGGTCACCGGTATGGATTTAGTGACAGAATTAGACTTGGAAATGCACAGAAGCGTGTGTGTGAAGTTATTCTGAATGACCCAATGTGCACCTTCAATATTATATACCCTTTTAGGGATAGATTTCAAATAGCTCTGATATAGCAGAAACCACTAAATTATGAAATTGCTAAATTGGGAATTGTACTTCAACCCAGAACAAAAAATGTGCTTTGACGGACACTAAATATCTTGCCCAGCAACAACAGTACAGCGGTAACGAGAGATTTAGAGGGATTTAAATTTGAGGCCTAGTATTTAGGCGCTGGGTGACAGGTATGGGTTTAGTGACAGAATTAGACTTGGAAATACACAGTAGCGGGTGTGTGTGAAGTTATTCTGAATGACCCAATGTGCACCTTCAATATTATATACCCTTTTTGGGATAGATTTCAAATAGCTCTGATATAGCAGGAACCACTAAATTATGAAATTGCTAAATTGGGAATTGTATTTCAACCCAGAACAAGAAATGTGCTTGAACGGACACTAAATAACTCGCCCAGCTACAGCACTAGGGACAGATTTAGCTGGATATAAATTTGAGGCCTAGTATTTAGGCGCTGGGTGACCGGTATGGATTTAGTGACAGAATTAGACTGGGATATGGCCAAAAAATAAACAGACTATTGCTGGTTAAATGCACTTGGTGTGACAGCTTCACCCTGATGTAGGCTTTAGCCAAAAAACAACCACACCATTGAGGGTTAAATGCACTTGGTGACAGGCGCAGCTTGCCCCTGATTTTGTATATGGCCAAAAAATGAACAGACTATTGCTGGTTAAATGCACTTGGTGTGACAGCTTCACCCTGATGTAGGCTTTAGCCAAAAAACAACCACACCATTGAGGGTTAAATGCACTTGGTGACAGGCGCAGCTTGCCCCTGATTTTGTATATGGCCAAAAAATGAACAGACTATTGCTGGTTAAATGCACTTGGTGTCACAGCTTCACCCTGATGTAGGCTTTAGCCAAAAAACAACCACACCATTGAGGGTTAAATGCACTTGGTGACAGGCGCAGCTTGCCCCTGATTTTGTATATGGCCAAAAAATGAACAGACTATTGCTGGTTAAATGCACTTGGTGTGACAGCTTCACCCTGATGTAGGCTTTAGCCAAAAAACAACCACACCATTGAGGGTTAAATGCACTTGGTCGCAGCTTGTGCTGGCGCACCACAAGACACAAAATGGCCGCCGATCACCCCAGAAAAATGAGACTGACAAACGGTCTGTGCAGCCTAAAAACAGTGAGCAATTGAGGATCAGCAGCTCAATGATCCACAGCTGCAGATCGATCAGTTAATCAAGTCCTTTGGAGGAGTTAATCTGCCTAATCTCGCCCTACTGTCGCAGCCGCAACCTCTCCCTACGCTAATCAGAGCAGAGTGACGGGCGGCGCTATGTGACTCCAGCTTAAATAGAGGCTGGGTCACATGGTGCTCTGGCCAATCACAGCCATGCCAATAGTAGGCATGGCTGTGATGGCCTCTTGGGGCAAGTAGTATGACGCTTGTTGATTGGCTGCTTTGCAGCCTTTCAAAAAGCGCCAAGAAAGCGTCACAAAAGCGCCAAGAAAGCGACGAACACCGAACCCGAACCCGGACTTTTACGAAAATGTCCGGGTTCGGGTCCGTGTCACGGACACCCCAAAATTCGGTACGAACCCGAACTATACAGTTCGAGTTCGCTCATCCCTACTAGTGACTAGTGGTAACATGAGGAGAAACCAAACAAAGAGTGTTCATTTTCCATGCAACACCTCCGCAGGTTCATGAAGAAATACACTGTGTCCAATGAAGTCAATAAGCTGTCTATGTTATGTGTGTGCAGAGATACTCTTTGTAGCTACTATCTGTTCTGTCTCATTAATGGTGGTTCCAAATGAACTTCAAAATGTCCCAGTATTAATTCAAAATGGCCCGATAGGGTATATAAAATGAATTTTCCAAACCAGGGGTTGTCCAGTTTTAGGACAACCCTGGGGATCAGCCTGGAATAAGGAACAGATAAGTACTTACCTGGCAGGTCCAGTGTTGATGCTCTGATGCTCTTGACCAGTCTCTATTTACCCATCTGCAGTAGTGAGGTCACATCAACAACCCATGACCGCTGTAGCCAATCTCTGGTCTTAGAGGTCCACTCAAGAGGCCAGTGATTGGGTGCAGCAGTCATGTGCTGTTGACGTGACCTCAAAATCCAGCAGAGAGAACTGGAGCAGGAGCGCTGTATCTGCCAGGTAAGTACTGATCAGTTCTTTATTGCAAGCTAATCCCGAGGGTCATCTGCTTTCTTCCTGAAACCGGACAACCCATTTAAAACTTCCGGTTAGTACCAGCCCCCTTGGAAATGCCCATTTTTGAAAGTAGATGTGATTTCGTAATGTGTTTCATGTAACTTTATTGCTCCTATATTCCGTTCTGAGATGTGATCACATGACCATGTCCATGCAGCTCATTGGCTGTGTACTGTATTGTACTTGCACAATGATGATAAAGTTGAATCTAATCTCATTCTTATTTCCTGTGATGTTATGTCCATGGGTGGGGCAGTGATAGGGGAGTGTCTATGTAACTAGCTGGCTGGGCGGAGCTATAGTTGGGAATTGTAAGGGGCGGAGCTGGAGCTGTGGCAGAGGAAGGAGAAGTGCATCATGGGTTTGGTTGGATACAGCAACAGGAAGTGCTATATACAGGATGGAAACAAACCAGAGGGATTGGCTAACATGGTGAAAATAGTTCAGGAGAGTCCAAAATAAGGAAAAAGCATGAGGAAGATGTATGTGAGGTAAGTAACTACATGAGCATATCTGTTAAAAACCATAGCAATCCCAGAAAGCCCCTTTAAGTTTAGCAAGTTGCTCTGATGTCATTGTCATGGACCTTTCCAAACCTTTTCATAACTTACCTATATCACCACATTCTGCCGACCATCACTTTTGTTTGCCTTTGTTATTTTCTAGAATTTATCAAAAACTGAAAAATTTGGGATTTTTTCTTTCATTTCTCTGCACATCCAGTACCTCCGTGAAGTATTTTCCTCTAATATGACAGCAATTAAAAAGTTCTTAATTATAAAGTCTTTGCACTTTTGCATAGAAGACATGAGTTTTGCAAAGAAGAAACATTTTGGCTTTGTAAAAAAAAAAATTAACATCGAGATCCTGTGGCGACTGAAATTGCGCATCTTAATAGCAATCGGTTGAGACACCGAAAATTATATATTTTATTTTTTTTTTATTTTTTTTTCTGCTGTGCAGGTGTTTCTAAATGAACAATAAAATGGGGCTGAAGCAGAGATCTGAAAATCTGGGAGAGCCATGATGGGACAATCAGGACTGGGCTGCAATACCAGACACAACCTGTGGTCAGGAGTGGCACTGTTTCTGTAAAAAATAAAATAAAATCTAATAAAAGATTTTTAAATAATCACATTTATTGTATTTTTTTTTTCCGTTTATTTTACCCATATGCAGTGGCATTTTTAACTCAGAGCAGGGCACTGAGCCATGTTGCTATTAAGAACAACTGCGCGGTCTAGCCAAGAGAATTAGGGACACGTCCTTAATGAAGCAGTTCATTAGCCTGGAAAACATAATGCATTCTCTGCTGGCTATTGACTCTAAATATAATGTACTTACTCATACATCAACTGTCTCCCAACATAAACCTTCACATCACGTCCATCAGGGCTTTTATATGTCTAATTATAGAAATCCTTTACTTAATGACTGAGTAGGATGGAGGTTGGAGAGGAGCGCTGACATCGTGGTGCATGTTCATATCTACGAGAGAATCTCATCGGCACGAGCCACATACGCCTGGACCTTTTTACGGTGCTATTACTTACATTAGTGCCGCAGATGGGCCGGTAACTACCTGACATTAACCTAATATTGACGGTCAAACAAAGAGCAAATGAATGGATAGAAAATGTTGTGTATTTAAAAAAGCACGGCTGTCCAGTTTTGTTTTGCTTTTTGTTAACGTTAACTTTTACCCGCTCCTCACCTCTGCCTGTTGGCTTCCTAACTCTCTTTCCGGTACCCGTTTGTCAACTTCCTGAATGGGTGGAGTCATGTGCAATGCTGCAGCCAATGACTGGCCTCAGCAGTAATTGGTGGGTCACCTGCCACTTGAGGACATGACACAACGATGAGGACGGTCATCGACTGCAGCCAGTGGTGAACCGTCAGCAGAGGCAGATCACCAAACTGCAACAAGGCCAGGGGGAGAGGTGCCCGGGGATAAACTCCTTTTTCTTACTCTTCACAATGTAAAAATTAGGCATTTTTATGGAGCCGCCACTAGGGGGAGTTCAGTGCAAACAGATAATTACTGTAACTATAAAATCATAAGCGTTGAGCTCCCCCCAGTGGTGGCTGCAGACAGAGAGTTTTGTAATAGAGGGGAATCAGTGGACTTGAAGAAACAAAAACAAATAAGAAATCTTGGGCGTCTGCATTGCATGGAAGTTTTTCATATTAAGTTTTGCTATGGGGCCATATGTACTCTATGTACTGTAGAGGAATACATGACCCCATCCATACAGGAAGTTTGCAGGGACCAGAAGAGAGCACCGGACCCATGGAGCCGGAAGCAGGTAAGTATGGATTTATTCATAGTTACCAACATCTGGGGCTTAGATGTAAAAAAAAAAAGGACAACCACATGATTTCATATAAGCTCACATAAAGGTCTGTGTAGCTCCGTTACACTGCTGAGCTCCTCACCTATCTCACCACTAAGCTCCTCCCTATTTCACTACTAAATCCCTCCCTATCTCACCATTAAGCTCCTCCCTATCTCACCACTTAGCCCCTCCCTATCTCACCACTAAGTTCCTCCCTATCTCAGCACTAAGCTCCTCCCTATCTCACCACTAAGTCCCTCCCTATCTCACCACTAAGTTCCTCCCTATCTCACCTTTAAGCTCCTCCCTATCTCACCACTAAGCCCTTCCCTATCTCACCACTAAGCTCCTCCCTATCTCATCACTAATCTCCTCCCTATCTCACCACTAAGCCTTTCCTTATCTTACCACTGTTTCTCCCTATCTCACCACTAAGCCCTTCCCTATCTTACCACTAAGTTCCCCCCTATCTCACCATTAAGCTCCTCCCTATCTCACCACTTAGCCCCTCCCTATCTCACCACTAAGTTCCTCCCTATCTAACCACTAAGCTCCTCCCTATCTCACCACTAAGTCCCTCCCTATCTCACCACTAAGTTCCTCCCTATCTCACCTTTAAGCTCCTCCCTATCTCACCACTAAGCCCTTCCCTATCTCACCACTAAGCTCCTCCCTATCTCATCACTAATCTCCTCCCTATCTCACCACTAAGCCCCTCCCTATCTTATCACTAAGTTCCTCCCTATCTCACTATTAAGTTCCTCCCTATCTCACTATTAAGTTCCTCCCTATCTAACCACTAAGCCCTTCCCTATCTCACCACTAAGCCCCTTCCTATCTCACCACTAAGCCCCTCCCTATCTCACCACTAAGCCCCTCCCTACCTCACCACTAAGCCCCTCCATATTTCACCACTAAGCTCCTCCCTATTTCATCTCTAATCTCCATCCCTGTCAGCCTGCTAAGCCCCGCTTTACAGCTTAGCAGTATAGCCTGGGCATTTCTGAGCAAAAAATTGCATGGATACACTAAAATAGCTGTACAGCATATTATACAGATATGTAGCACTGTCATACGAAGCCCTCATAGTACAGCCACATAATGTATAAATAACACAGGTCAGCGATTCTGCAATCAATTACAATAGACCCAAAACAGTTCCACATGGTTGGGACGATGCACAATGTTTTGGTTGGTTTTCAGATTTTTGTGCAATTTGTAAAAATTGCTAAATTTTGGTTGAAAATGATAGTTGCATGACTTGGGGAGGAGACACTATGTGACTAAAGAGGAGTATACAGCGCCAGCTGTACACACACCGTGGTCCTCAGAGTGCCTGATGAAGGGCGAATGTTAGCCCGAAACGTTGCACGCAACTGATATACCACTAACTCCGGCTGAAATAATATGAAATGAAATAAAATCACTATTTATCATCATCAAGGAGTGCTGTCTAAATATTTGTGTGATATCTACAGTTCTTGAGGTGGAGCTACAGAACACAACCCGGACGTGCACCCACCCTTGCCTTTTATTGAAAAGAGTGCTGTGGCCTATTTACTTGAAAAGATTAAAGAGGAGTATACGTCACAGGGGAAATATTTTGGCCTTGCAAAATTGCTAGGAGGGACATTCTTCAAAAGCCTTATCATGCTCTGGTAGCTTCAAGGGCCGCTGCAGAGGGGCCAGTTATATAATTAAGATAGGGTTACTCAGAGGCAGGTTCAGCATTTCTGGGGCCCTAGGCAAAGTTATGTCTGATGTAACCCGTCACACCGCTAAGCTCTTCCTCATTGCACTTAGTTCGGCTCGCATCAGCCCGCTAAGCCCTACTCTCAGCTTAGCTGTACAGTCTGGGCACTTCTGCTACTTCTGCTACTTCTCCACTGAGCCCAGTATGTCTGCCGCTGCTTGTGTCCCAGCAGTGGTCCCCTGAACTATGGGGCCCCAAGTATTTATTTGGTTTGCATGATGGTAAAGTTTGCCTCTGTGGGTGCTTTCACACTTGGTTTTATTGGGGACTTGTTTTGAGTTGTAAAAAAAAAAACATGAAACTAATGTGTTTTTGCAAGAGTCTTTTTGGGGTGGAGTCAGTTTTTTTTGGGCGGTCTTTGTAGGACATTTTATAATTTTCTGTTGACCCACATGTAACATCAGCTGCAGCAGTTTTTTGTCCCCCCACTCCCCCCCAAAAATGCAACCCAAAGTATACTTAAAAATCTTTTGAAAACCTTCTGACGGCTTCGCAGTCTGCCATAGCATGGCTCCTATCAAGCCCTGCCACAAGCCCCTGGCTCCCCTGTCATAACCTGGTTCTACAAGAGAATCCTCTAGTGAGCCAGGCGACTTTTAGTTATCGATGCGTTCTGCAGTAGAGTGTTCATCCCGGGCTTCCTGATTCATAAATAGAAACTATAGAAAACCAACAGATTTTTAAACTTTTAAGGCTCGACCGGGGACTGGGTGACAACCCTTATGATCACAGGGATGGTTTTCATTAGAGATTGTCATGGAAAATGGCCAAAGAGCATCTAAAAAGAGTTTGGAAAAAAAGTACAATCCAAAGTATTTTTCTTTTCTTTTTTTAAACTTTAGGTCAAAACGGTCTCTAAAGCTAATTTCAGCCGCCCTGACGATGCATGCTGCTGTATATAATTGGCTGCACTGGAAGCGATGAAGTCTTTTGACGGATCCACAACTATCACAGATATGTCCTTTCTTACAATCTCTGCCGTCTGTGAGCTTCCTGCGCAGCGCTTTGTCCTCATCGTCTCTCAGCCTTCGGAATAAAGCCGTTTTTGTTGGAGCTCAGTTAACGGCACAAAGAGTATAAAGGTCTGGGTAGGGTTGAAGCGCATCACATAACTCTGCTGCATTGTGAGCAGAAAATAATCAGGACGGAGCTGACGGTAAGTGTGGTCTTTGACTAGGAGGCCAGTTGGGTGAAGGCTCTGAACCGAGATAACGCTTTGTTAGAAAGGGAAAAGCGCGATCTTAAGAGCAGGAAGAGAGTGCAAACAAGCGTTACTGAACCCGCACCGCCAGGCTGAATCATCCGCTACCAGGTACCTCAATAATCAGAGAGAGAAGTCTTCACCTAATCCGTGTTGGGTTCGGCTGGCCATAGAATAATCCATAAAGAAGATCCGTTCCCTCTCCTGTTTTAGTAATTACTTGGATTCCCCATGTAATAACAATTCTGGAGCATCTATTCTTATAAGTCTGTGTTGTGCCGTTCCTCTATTATTCCTACTAGAATTATGACTGAATTACTAGCAGTTTGCAATGAAGGTCCAGATGAGTGTAAACAGTTGGGGGGGGTCCCTGCACAGTATGACATCATCCAATCAGTGCTACCAGTGTCAAACTGAGCAGGAACAAGCCCACAGCTGGTAATACCCATCTGGACCTTCTTTGCAAACTGCTAGTAATGCAGTCATAATTCTAGTAGGAATAATAATGGAATATAGATAGATAGATAATGAGATAAATGGAGAGATCGATCGATAGATAGATAGATAGATATAGACAGATAATAGATAGATAGATGGATAGATAATGAGATGAATAGATAGATCGATGACTAGATAGTTGGGTAGATAGATAGACAGATAGATTGATTGATAGATAGATAATAGATAGATAGATAGATAGATAGATAGATAGACAGGTAGATAGGCAGATAGATGATAGATAGATAGATAGATAGATAGATAGATAGATAGATAGATAGATAGACAGATAGATAGGTAGATAGATAGATAGATAGATAGATAGATAGATAGACAGATAGATAGATAGATAGATAGATAGATAGATAGATTGATAGATAGATAGATATGGGATAGATAGATAGATAGATAGATAGACAGGTAGATAGGCAGATAATAGACAGGTAGATAGATAGATAGATAGATTGATAGATAGATAGATATGGGATAGATAGATAGATAGATAGATAGATAGATAGATAGATAGATAGATAGACATATTATTCCGGGATAAAGGCCTGCTGTAGATTTTATAGCCTGAAACATTAAACAAAGGCCAGGAATATGTATATAATAGAGTGGAGATTGCACAGGACAACAGCGCCACCTACCTGTAAGAAGGAGAACAAATACAAAGAGAATTCGCTTTTCAGATTGTACAATTAAATACGTGTCAAAAGAGAAAAAAAAGATTCGGTGTTTTCCAGCTTAACCGGTTTTTGCTGTCTCTGCCATTTCGATCTCAGCCTTGGTTAAATGGGTCCGATCACAATGTGTTCCAGTCATTATCCGCTCGTCCTGCTTCTTTTGTTTCTCCAATATGGAGATGATCTGTGCGTGGAAAGTCGCGTGTGTCGCTATACAACGCTATACTCGCTCAGAGTTCTTTGATTCCACATATTGGGATTTCTTCCGGGAATGGAATAAGAACTCACCAGTAAAGAGGCATTTCAGGTCCTTGAGTTGTTCTCTTCTGTAATATATTTAAAAAAAAAGATTGCGGTGCCAGGACTCAGGTAGGAACCTGAACTGTTAAATTTGAACAGCAGTGAACTTACCATTCAGGGCGGTCATATTGACAGTAAGAAGAGGATCACACCTGGAGTGATTTATTACGCTATAACGCTGCGGTTTGTGGCACAACGAACATCATTAGTGCCTACATTGTTTGCGATCTTCTATTTCTAGGAATTAGATAACAATATGGACTGCAGATTGTGACACAATTAACATAACCGTTGCCATTGCATGCGGTTTTTTTCAAGTGCCTTATTCCTGTATAGGATGTATTAATAAGGTTTGCACCTCAGTTTACTGGTACCATTTTATATTGTAGTGTATGTGATTTGTAACTGTTATTTTATAGTATTACAATATTTTATTGGACTTGGCAGGTCCTATCTGAATAAATATTAATATTGCACCCTATGGTCCAGGTGTTGTGAGTGCTCCACTCCCCTTCTTTCCTCTATTATTTTACTATTGGGCTGGGCACCCGATTTTGAGCTAGCAGCACCCGTCATAGCCACTAGGTTAAGAGCCAACCACTCATTTATTTATTCATTTTTATAATCCCAGAATCCCAGATGGTCTAGGACAGTAAAAGGGTCAACAGTAAATTTTGCTGGCTCCTGCAGCAAGTCCCATCCTCAGGGGGAACATGTTTAGATTTGAACCATGGGCAATTGTCCACTTTGCCATCCCCTGAAACCTGCCCTCAGAGTCAGGGCTAGGCTCAGTTTTACCTGGGGCAAAGATGACGTTTGCTGCCCTTGTCCTATATCTTAACACCCTCTGCAAGATGGGGTGGCTTGTTGGAGCACCCAACCTGTGCCCCTCCAGTCCCATCAGCCATGACTCTGCCTAGTGGGTAACACATATGGTTGCTCTTACAGCTGCTTTCCTAGAGTCTCAGACTCTTCCTGGCTAAGCAGAGATATCTGAGAATATGTGTCACGGACATACCGAGACATACGGACGTCCCGGCGACATTGAGTGGCAGGAGATCTGTGAGACTGGCAACACGTGGCTTGATCTGACAGGTTTTCCTTGTGGATCAATAGGTGTCTGTATTGTTTCTGGTAATGGCCACATCCCTTGCCTCCAGGTGTTGCTTAACCTTCCTTATTTATCGTTGCTTCTCCCACTATGCTGTGCGGTTTATAGCTTCTGTGCCTGTGGATTGTTTGTGGTTGGATCTTGGTGGAGTTCCTGGTGCTTCCATAGCCTCTTTGAAGTTAAGTCTTTCCTTTCTCTTTTGTATTTTGTTTGTGTTGCATTTCCCTATTGTTTGTATTAGGCCTGAAGTAGTCTCCTGTTCGACCTTCCTTTTGGAGGAACAAGTAGTCTCGTCCCTGCCATTAGTACCAGGATCCTATAGGGCTAGATAGGACCTACCTTTGGGGTCTGTTTATACTGGTAGTCAGTCAGAATTTTGCTTAGGGTTTTCACTAGGAGGTGTCCATCTTCGTTCCTTAGTTCTCAGGCCTGATTCCCTGTTTCCCCCTTCACTCTTATGCTCGTTGTGGTGTTTCTCTCTGACACCAAAGCATGACAATATGGTGCATTACTATGTGACGGAAGCAGGCATGCACCACCAATGAGGCCAACTGAGGCAATCGCCTCAGGCACCACCAGGTAGGGGCAAGAGGGGGCAGCGGAAGGGCCATGGGCAATGAGCGCTTCCATTGTGGCAAAGGGGTTAGGTTTAGAAATTGGCATTGGGGGGGCGCCATTTCAGTTTTTACCTCTGGCAGCAGAAAGGCAAGGTGCACCCCTGGATGGAAGAGGGGTAACTAAAGGCTTCTCACCCCCACTGCAAAATCAGTAACAGGCCCATGGGTCTGCCTAGCTATGAAGAGCTACAGGAGACTCGTCCACCAACAGCAGGGGGCCTGGGAGTGGTGGGGTAACCAGAAGAACAGGTGTTCAGAGATCTCTGCACCTTCAACCGTTACATCCTGCCCAACGACAAAGGAGATCACAGGGGAGCGCTTTAATAGCAACTTGTCACCCATCTTTCCCAGAAGAAGACCTAACTAAGAACTAACTGCAAATCTGGCGATCGGGGGGGGGGGGGGGGGGGGGGGGCGACTGGAGACATTGGACAGGACCTCGTTGACACAAGAAAAATAGCTGATGAAGGCATTACAAGCCTGACTACCAGGGAATCTCACGTAAACAAGGGATATAAATTATTTTCCTTCTGACATGCGATCCTTCCGAAAATGAATTATTATAATTGTGCGTGAAAACCACTTTGCATTTCACGAGAAGTTATTAATCACGGAGCTCCTGACATTGATGAAGAACAAAATCCTGGTGCAGGCAATTTCTTCCAAACAAAAGCCGCATCGGGCTGTGCATTAACGGCGTGATTTATGGGACAGCAGACGCCGTTGAGGTTGTCAATCACAATGGCGAGGGGGAGAAAAATCTTAAAGACTTATGAAGATGTTTTCTGCCATCAACTTGGCTGATAATGTGATTGAGTTCTTGGAACTGGTTAGAGCCTTAAAGGGGTCATTATGCATTTTGGTTTCCGCCCTGCCCCAGAGGTACCTGTAAAGAGACCATACTCACCTGCGCCCGGCCTCTACTTTCCGGCTGTACTCCACCTCCAGTCCCCGAAAGCACAGGGTCACGTGCACTGCTGCAGCCAATTACTGGCTGCAGAGGAGAAGTGTCCACAAGCAATACGTCACTGCTGGGTCATATTCCATTTGGGGGACACGTCACCACTGCAGCCAGTCATTGGTTTCAGCAGCCCATTCCAGAAGTTGAAAAGTGGGAACCGGAACACAGTGGACCAAAGGTGACGGTACAGACCGAAGGAAAGCAGATGAGTATGCGTCCATCCACAGGACCAGGGTAGAGAGGGTGAGGGCTGCCCAAAAGTGTCTGAAAGCTGGAGAACTCCTTTAAAGGGCATCTGTCAGCAGTTTTGTAACTATGACACTGGCTGACCTGTTACATGTGCTCTTGGCAGCTGAAGGCAACTGTGTTGGTCCCATGTTCCTATGTGCCCGCATTGCTAAGAAAAATGATGTTTTTATATATGCAAAAGAGCCTCTAGGAGCAACGGGGGAGTTTCCGTTACACTAAGAGGCTGAGCTCTCTCTGCAACTGCCGAACCTTCTGCACTTTCATTGACAGGACCAGGTGTGATCACTTCAAATTGCCAGGCCCTATAAATCAAAGTGCCGAAGACGCAGCAGTTGCAGACAGCAGAGCCTCTATTTGATAGTGATCACAATGAAAGTTCGGCAGTTGCAGAGAGAGCAGAACGTCTAGGTGTAACGGTAACGCCCCCATTGCTCCTAGAGACTCATTTGCATATATTAAAATATAATTTTCCTTAGTAAAGGAGACACATATGAACATAGGACCAACACAGATGTCTTCAGCTGCCAAGCGCACATGTAACTGGTCAGCCAGTGTCCTAGGTACAAAACTGCTGACAGATGCCCTTTAAGTATTATCCGATTCCCACTGTCAATTGTCTGTGAAAAGTTTGGACGTCCTGCAGAGAGATAGCTATTCTCCTGTGTAACTCAATCACACAAAGACTCGCTACTGATTACAAGGGAGGGGGGGGGGGGGGTTGTAAACCCGTTAACCCCTTTAAATAAGACAAACTGTTACACATTTTCTTTAATTGCATTTTATAGCAGACTCATGATAAGTGCATAGGTCACTGTCTTGCACAAGACCATCACACTCCTCTGCTGCTGTTGGCTGGATAATAATCTATCTCTGCTAGCCTCATAATGTTAATCTGACCCTGAAAATAAACTCCAGGGGTCCCTTACCAACCACCACATCCAGGAGCCGCTTGGTTGGAGTAAAGAATTTGCCATTTGTTTGCAGTTAAACATGTCACTATAATCTGGCAGTGAAAAACACAGGAGAACCGTCTGAAAAGTCTATTACTGTTATGTAGAACAGAAGTAAGATTCTGCAGGTGCCGTTCGGTTGCCTCCAGATCTGACATCAGAATTAAAGGGACACATTAAAGAGGACCCGTCACCCCTCCTCACATGTCTGTTTTAGCCACTACTTGCCCCTCCCATGTAATAAAAATTCTGTGTTGTGCCACTCCTCTATTATTCCTGCTAGACGTTTATGAATGAATCGCCAGCAGTCTGCAATAAAGGTCCTGCTGAGCGTTACTGTGCAAGGACACACCCCTAACTGGTAACACCCATCTGGACTTTTATTGCAGACTGCCGGCAATTCATCCACAACGTATAGCAGGAATAATAGAGGAATGGTACAATGTAAAATCATAAGAAATGATGCTGCCGAATTGTTATCACATGGGGGATGCAAGTAGTTACTAGAACAGACATGTCAGGAGAGGGGACAGGTGTTGTAGCTAAGTAAGGGGGTATGCTTATGTCTTAAGACCCCATATACATTAGTGGGTTCAGCTGACACTCTAATGTGTATGGAGAGCTTCCGACTCTCTCCTGACAGATGAGGTCGGGGGAAAGGAATTTTTTGAGCTGATCCTTATGTTCTCCCAGGAGATGAGACCCTCCGCCCCCCTAAGTGTTTGGCCCTGGCTTAGGCCTCTTGCACACGACAGTTTGTATTTTGCGGTTCGTAAAAAAACAGATCCGTAAAAAATACAGATGACATTCGTGTGCATTCCGTATTTTGCAAAACGGAACAGCTGGCCCCTAATTGAACAGTACTATCGTTGTCCGTAATGCGGACAATAATAGGAAATACGGAAACGGAATGCACACAGAGTACCTTACGTTTTTTTTTTGCGGACCCATTGAAATGAATGGTTCCATATACGGTCCGCAAAAAAAAAAATGAAATTAAGTTCGTGTGCAAGAGGCCTTACTCCCCTCTCCCCACTGACAACACATACAGGCTCGGCCAAATTTTATGTGAATGCGTATGAGGGGCGTCGGGAGAGGTAGCTGGTGGCCAAACGATCAATTAGCCAACTGTTGCTTTTGTCATTAGTATAATGGCATGAATTGACAGGTCACTTTCTCCTACAAGATAAGAACACTCCTCCCCCGCTGTCATGGCTATTAATTATGCAAATATCGCCCTGATTGGATCGGATGCAGCTAGACTTAATGCAATGCAACGACAAGCTCATTACCAGTATAACGCAAAGTGCAGGGGGCGTGATAATTAATGCACACGTGCGCGGCGCAAATACTCATCACTTACCTATAGAATGTGGAAGCTTTTTTTTTTCTCTGCCATAAACCTGCAGCAGAAATTAAAGTGTTCCAATTGTCACAAGGATAAATTGGAAGCGAGAAAGGTGAAGTTAATTATTCTGGGAGTATTGCTTATGTTGGCAGCGACTATTCCTCTATTTACAACTTATGGGACTTACCGATCCCTTATCTTATTTGTCCAGCGACCTAATGTCACTGTGTCCTCAATGAATATTATAACATCTGAGCGGCCACCATTTACTGGGCTGAAAACAATCCCTTTTGCTTTGTACGAGCCCAAAGTCCTTCTGTCTCATTATTGTGAGTGGTGATAGCGTCGGATTAGTAGAAAGCGCGGGGTTAATACACATACAGGAATTAGGAGAGGAGAGGGGACCGTGGGCACATTGAAAGCAAGGATATAGGAGCAGCCATGAAAGCTGGCAGTTCGCTGCGAAAAATGGGGCAGATTTGATCCAGTGCGAATGGTGCCGTACGTGCTGTGGATCGGCAAACATCCGCCAAAAGACGAGCGGGACATAGAGCAGCCCAGTAAGGCTACATGCACTACATGCACACGACCGTGCTGTATTTTGCGGTCCGCAAACCGCGGATCCGCAAAAAACGGAAGCCGCCCATGTGCTTTCCGCAATTTGCAGAACGGCCCATTGTAGACATGCCTATTCTTGTCCGCAAAACGGACAAGAATAGGACATGCTATATTTTTTTTTTGCGGGGCCTCGGAATGGAGCAACGGATGCGGACAGCACACGGAGTGCTGTCCACATCTTTTGGCGGCCCCATTGAAGTGAATGGGTCCGCACCCGAGCCGCAGTTTCTGCGGCTCGGATGCGGACCGTAAAAATGGATGTATGCATGAGGCCTAAGGGTCAGCAGTAATCAGCAGGATCCCAGGGTGCAGGGAAAGAGCTGCAGATTTTCCGCGTGCAAATCTGCAGTGCGTCCATACCCTTAGGGCTCATGCACACGCATGTACTTGCTTAGTCCCTGGCGCAATGCACAGGCACCCAACGCAATGCACAGGTCTGGCCCCCCCCCAAAAAAAACAAAAAAACATGTCTTATTCTTGTCCGTTTTTTTTTTTTAGACAAGAACGGTCATTTCAACAATAGGATGGGACGGGAAAGTGCAGGATGCACGCGGACCACTTCTGCATTTTCTGGATCCGCCGTTTGCGGACGCGTGCATGCGGACCTATACACATGATACATTTGTCGCACACCAGGCCCTATTTTTCATTTTGTGCAATGTTCTTTTCGGTGTAAGTTTTGGTGCAGCTCTCTTATCAGATCTACATGTACTAAAATGGATTTTCATGTAATAAGAATGGCGAACGCCCCCAACCTCTTATACAGTAATCCTATTATGCTCTCCTAAACATTCACACGCGTTCACTTAAGTATTCTGATCTCTAATAAAATCGGCTTTACATAATGTCCCAGATCCATGGAAATGCCTGAACAAAATTGGAATTGTCTGCATTGCCGGCTGATTTCGGGCCCACCTCCCTGGCTGTACGGATTTTTCCAGTGCTTGTTTAAAGATCCTGCCGGCTTTTGTGGGATCTGTTTTAGATGAATTTCACTGTGTGAGTCTTACTGCGCATCTGGACCTAATAAACGGCATTGAGTGAAAATATATTAACTGCTAGCCTTATGGAATGAACCTGTCAGTGTCAATCACAGAAAAATGTGGGGGTTACGCCATAGATAGTGGTCATTAAGCAGAGTACCAGCAAACGCAGGCCGAGGGATCCGTGGAGGTAACGTATGGGCTTTGTAGTGCTTTCATATAGAAGTGCGAGTGAACCATACGTCCAAATGGGCAGAGCCTGGCAGTCCCTCAATGAAAAATATAGGCCCTCACTACAAGATGGACTCCCCTCCATCAATCTTTCACATTAAAGGGTCTTCCAGGATGACTATGGCTTTTAAAAGATATGCTCGTGTGGTTCCTTACCTCATGTACATCTTCCCCGTGCTTTTTGTTTTTCAATTTGGACTCTCCTGATCCATTTTGTCATGTAAAGCAATCTGGTTTGTTTCTATTCTGTATGAAGCACTTCCTGTTGCCGTATCCAACCAAACCCATGATGCAGTTCTCCTTCCTCTGCCACAGCTCCAGCTCCACCCCTTATAATGCCAAGCTAGTTTATAGCTCCTCCCACCCATCTAGTTACATAGACACTACCCTATCACTGCCCCTAACAACGCCCATCTAGTTTATAGCGCCTCCCACCCATCTAGTTACATAGACACTCCCCTATCACTGCCACTAACAACATCCATCTAGTTTATAGCCCCTCCCACCCAGCTAGTTACATAGACACTCCCCTATCACTGCCCCTCACAACACCCAGCTAGTTTATAGCCCCTCCCACCCAGCTAGTTACATAGACACTGCCCTATCACTGCCCCTAACAACACCCAGCTAGTTTATAGCTCCTCCCACCCAGCTAGTTACATAGACACTGCCCTATCACTGCCCCTAACAACACCCAGCTAGTTTATAGCTCCTCCCATACTGCTAGTTACATAGACACTCCCCTATCACTGCCCCTAACAATGCCCAGCTAGTTTATAGCTCCTCCCATACTGCTAGTTACATACACTCCCCTATCACTGCCCCTAACAACACCCAGCTAGTTTATAGCTCCTCCCACCCAGCTAGTTACATAGACACTGCCCTATCACTGCCCTATCACTGCCCCTAACAACACCCAGCTAGTTTATAGCTCCTCCCACCCAGCTAGTTACATAGACACTGCCCTACTACTGCCCCTAAAAACACCCAGCTAGTTTATAGCTCCTCCCAACCAGCTAATTACATAGCCAATCCCCTATCAACGCCCTTAACAATGCCAAGATGGTTTATAGCTCCTCCCACCCAGCTAGTTACATAGACACTCTACTATTGCTGCCTCAACCATGGACATAACATCACAGGAAATAAGACTAAGCTGCATGGACATGGTCATGTGACCACAGGCCAGAACGGGAGATAGGAGCAATAAAGGGAAAATAAATACATTACACAATGAAAGCTACCTTCATAAATGATTATTTTAAACAATGCTGATGCAAACTGGAAAACCCTTTTAAGTGATGTCGCTATTCCCAGTCTGAGGAGCAGTCTGTCCCTGACTGGGACTTCACTTGCAGCAGCTGAGCAGCCAAAGTACGTTCTGTGCAAGCCATAAGAATATATGACTGTTTGCAAAGACTCCGCTGAGTATCTCATAGTAAGGGCTCATTTAGACAACCGTATTTATGTGTCCGCATCCATTCTGCAATTGTTGCAGAACGGACGCGGACCGATTCATTTCAACATTTCACCATGTGCTTCCTGCATCCGTATTTCTGTTCCACGGCCCCGCAAAAAAGATAGCGCATATGCCATTCTTGTCCACAATTACGTACAAGAATAGGCATTTCTATCATAGGGCTGGCCGTGTGCGTTACGCAATTTGCGGACCACTAAACACGTATGGTCATCTGAATGAGCCCAAAAGAGGTTGTAGATATTGATGACCTTTGCTTAGGATAAGTCAACAATATCAGATTAGATGGGGTCTGACACCTGCCCACTACCCTACTCTGTTCTCTGAGTTAGGGCTCTTTCACACGAGCGGATGCCGTACGTGGAATCCGCTGCATGAAAGAATGCCAAACCCCGCTCCGGACATCAGAGACACGGAGTATTAACATGATTGACAATGCTCTGTGCCTCTCTGTGATCTTTTTACTACAAAATCATGGTGACAAGTTTCTCTCACTGTGATTTTGTAGTAAAAAGATCACAGAGAGGCGAGAGCATTATCAGTCATGTTACTGCTCCGTGTCTCTGCTGTCCAGAGCGGGGTTTGGCACCCGCTCGTGTGAAAGAGCCCTTAGTTGCTGTGAACAGCTGATTAGTGGAGGTTTCGGGTGTCGGACTCTCACCGATCTGATATTGATGACCTTTTCCGAGGATAGATCATCAGTACCTATAACATGGAAATCCCCTTTAAGTAAAGTCACTAGGCCTAGCCTGGGAAACAAGCTAATAATCAGACCATAACTGGCAAGACAATTATAGGTGTATCCTTTCTTACCTTTCCTCTTGGCTTGAGATATGCAAAAATATGCATTTGAGATGACCAGCTGTGGGAAAAAAAAGTTTTGTGCTAGTCGAGTGAGAGTTGTTTATGCCATATGTGTCTGTGCAAGAATGTATTGTGAGAATTTGGAGCCCTTGAAGTGGTTGTCTTCTCCTTTACTATTGAGGACCTAGCCTCAGAATAAGCCATCGGTATCTGATCATCAGAGGTCCTACAACCCACAACCCAGACGATCAGCTGCTCTAGAGTAGTAAAAGTGCTGCTCCCATTTACTTCACCGTGCCAAGCTATTCGGAAGCAGCCGATCATCAGATGCTGTGGCGCAGGTGTTGAACTCCCACCGAACAGATCTTGATGGCCGATCCTGAGGCTAGGCCGTCAATAAATAGAAGAAGACAAGCAAATTCACAGAAAGGTTAGATTGGACACATTAAGTATACATTAGGTTTTTGGACCGGCCCACGACCAACTCATTGCCTCCAAAACTAACACGGCTATCTCTGCAGTTAGGGGCCCACTTCATGTCAAGTTTACTTTGCCAAACCCTAAGTTCCTGTTGCTGTTCTGAAGGTCCCCAGCAAATATATACAAAACTGGTGCCTACAATATGCGACCAATGTGCAATGTGAAGATATTGATTACCTGTCCTCAGGATAGGTTGTCAATATCAGATTGTCAGGGGTCTGACTCCTGGTATCCCGCTGATCAGCTGTTTGAAGAGAAGTTGCGTCCTCTTCAATGACTACCTGCAGGGTGTCCAGCTCGTAGCAGCGGTGCAGTGTAACTACAACTGCTTGTCCTGTTCACTTGGAGTAATGATTGAAGAGCAAGCAGAGCTTGAATGGGCACCACAGCCTCTTCAAACAGCTGAGCGGCAAGGGTGCTGGGAGTTGGGCCTCCGCTGAAGTAATATTGATGAGCTATTCTGAGAATACTAGCACTGCACGACCCCTTGAAGTTCTTGCCCCATCTCACACTTTGGTGGCATATTACTAGGATATGCCAGCAATGTCCTAAAGGTTCGGGTGTCAAACGGGGCCTCCAAAGTGAATGAGGGCACACCACGCAAGCATGGCCACCCTCCATTCCCTTCTATGGGAGTGCGGAAAATAGCTGAGCATGGTAAATGGAGGAGCGGCCAAGCATGCAAGGCGCGTTCCAGAAATAGCCGAGCATGTTCACGCAGCTCTTTGCAGAACTCCCATAGAAGTGAATGGAGAGCACGCTGCGCATGTGCTGTGCACTGTCTTTCACTTTGTGAGCCCTGTTCTAAAGAGTTGGGACCCGCACCTATCAGACATTGGAGGCATAGTGTAGTGATAGGTTACCAAAGTTTGAGAAGGGCCAACTCCTTTAAGATTCTAATCTCTCTGAAGGAGAGTAAATTAGCATGATTCATTTGATTTCCTAATATAAGGCAGAGTGGCCTTGGGCCCTCTCACAGTCAGACTGGCACACCAGAGTACTGGAGGGCCCAGGCTTGGATACCATGATGGGCTCTGAGAATGCTATATGAGGTTTGGGCTCTGAGAATAATTTCCTCTGGTAGGCCCAAGGAACCCCAGTCCGACGCTGTCCAGCATCCAAATGCAACATCTCAATACCCCTTACATATAGACTGCTATGACCTCAACATTGCCATGTACAAAGAGATGCAGAAGCAGCAATAACAATAGTAAATTAATAAAAATGAGTGCATACAAGCTAATCAGACCAGAAATCATAAGTTTTCAGAACTGGGATTTTCTCCTCTTCTCCTCCGTGCCCGGCACATTGCATTGCTTTGAACTGGAGGGAACATTGTGTACCAAGGCAGAGAGATTTTTACCAGATAAAGAGTCGCATCAGCAGAATTAAATAACTCGAGAGCAGAGAGTAAACTCTTGCAGCCATATAGCATTTCAAATCATCATCGCAGCCTTGTGCTTGAACTATAAAATCAAGCAGGAGACGCAGTTGTCCTAATCATGTTAATCAGGCTGTTTCTATGCTCCATTTATGCTAAAGGCAGCCGATGCAATCAAAACATCCTCCTCATTGCAGTCAAGCTTAATCTGGCCCGCCGTCATTCTTTCGATTGTATTACAGTGGCTGCTCCTTTTCCTCTCCCTGAGATCTCTTGGAAATAATGCATTATTATCTTGCTTTCAAAAGCTCTTTACCATAACTTCATAGTTTACCGTACGTAGTCAATGCTATTTATTAGCCCGGTTTGCTGCTTTGCCTAAGGTACAACAGCCCATTACGAGCGCCGGATGCTGCAGTGCTTCCGACGGCTGGCGCATTATTTTTCATCAGCCGGGCGGATTATTATTAAACCGGCTCGGAGAGTTGTCAATACCTTCTGCTACAAGCACCTCTTCCTCCAATATTTATAGCAGAGGGCTCTTAGGGCGTTTCTTGCCTCCTCGTAGAAAATCTAAGAGGTGTAATGTTTGGTAGTAGAAGATGCCGATTCCAACCATGCTCTGATGAGCTCTTATAAGATAGAAACAGGCTGTTTGCAAATTGGATTGAACAGTCTGAGTGTGTGTCTACTGCAATTGTGGTGTCGTTGGAGTCTTCTAATTTTAGGGCTGAAGATGTGAGGAGAATTTCATCTCAAACATTAGGCTGCTCCAGGCAAGGGCAGGTGTATCATAGAGGCAACCAATGGGGGGGCATTCCTGATTGCTGCATTCCCTTTGCTATTACTGTAGGTGATGAGACACCTCTCTCTAGAGGAGCAACATTGTCTTAGGCTTAGTTTCACACTAGCATTAAAACTATACAGCAGGCTAATCAGGCAGAGGAACAGCCTGCCAGAGTTCATCCTATCTGGCATAGCCGAATACTGCCGTTTCCCGCCGGAGCTCATTGACTATAATGGGACTTGGGGGGAAATTGTCCACTTTCTGCCACAAGTGCTGGGATTCGGCCGCAATGTCAGGAGTCAGGATGAATCCCGACGCTAATGCTGGAAACAAGCCAGAACCCCGCCAGGTCCCATTATCATGAAAAGAGTATGGAATGCTCCATCCCTATCCGGCAATGCTGGATACGATGAACTCCAGCAGGCAGTTCCTCTAACGAAATAGCCTTCTGAATAGTTTTAACGGTAGTGTCAGACTGGGGTTCCTTTGGTTCACCAGAAGAAATTATTCTCGAGACCAACCCCCATATCTTAAAGATTTTGATTACAAAAAACAGACCCTATGGGCAAGTTTTGGGCTCTAAAAGCAGCACAAAATGTTTTTTTTTGCCTCCAGGACCTTTTGGAGAGCTCCGGGACCTTTGGAGTATTAGAGCCTGGGCCCACAGGAGGATCCTCTGGTACAGTCTGACACTGGCCAGTCTGACACTGATGAGGGGCTCCAGTTGATCTTTGCAGAGCCCCCTTTCTCCTTTATATGCCATCAACTTCAGGAATGGACCTACAGAAGGTTCAAACTAGCTCATTTGTTTAGATACAGGTTTCTGATTGGTTTCTATCTACAACCATCACTCCGTCTCTTCTTCCCACCCCTAAGGACACCCACCACCAGTCATCTATATGTTTAACTCCACAACCATCCTGCTACAAGTATCCTTTAATATAATAGTCATTTAAGCTGTATTATGTAGAATATATAGGGCGATATATTTGATGATGGAATTAGGAGAATTCCTTGGCCAAAATACCCAATTAACCCAAGGAGTAGAATGGACTTCTGCAGGGGGACATGTACACAGATCTCCTTCCATGGACATCTACCCACCAAATAGATGAGCTTATGACCAACATTGCTACCTGGACACTACAATATAAGGCTGGTTTCCCACAATCTAAGTTTGACATCCTCATAATGGTTTTTATGGTCCAGAACCATATGTATTGGCTGTGACAATGATGCAGATATATACAGTACATACTGTTTTTGGCAATGTACTCCTTTCAGAGAATTTAATGCACACTCATCACAGTAAGCTCAAAACATATGGATCTGCTCATAATTAAAATAATGATCTGTTTTTCCGCCTTAAGGTGGTGATTGATTGAATGGATTAAGCGTGCTCAAGGTGCTATAACTTCTACTTTATTGCAAGTCTGAAATATCATCATTATAAATATATATATGTAAATGACTTAAAAATTAAAATATAAAACACCAGAAAAACGTATAGGTATTTTATTTCCAGTGCACCACAGGATATCTATCAGTACATGTGGAGCGACCCAAAGGGGAGGTAAGGAGAATGGGAGTGGTGATTGTGGTCCTGAGAATGGTAGTAATACTCACAGTGGCATTCTCCCGTCTGGCTGTCCCTGGGACCATACAGTGACTGGAGGGTGCTCCTTTTCTTTCCTCGAGGCACACCCTAGTATTGAGGCTCCTGCCCGGTGGTAATTGGGTTGCCCTTGATGTTATGTGTTTGGCTGGGTGACAGGTAAGAGTATGGATGAAGTGGCCACCGGATGGTGGATTCAGTAACCAGGCCAGTTGGTATCGATAAATAAGACTCTCTTTCTTAAAATGTAGGATAGGCATAGTAGTAATAAAAAGGCACAGTTGCAAGGCATATCACATGTGTGCAGTCTGTTACCAATAGCAGTGAATGGACAACAACAGTGATGGGAGTTGTAGTGTCTCGCTAAAGCCTCTCAACAGAACCTTAGGCAGAGAAAGAGGTTTTTGTTAAATGCTTTAGAAAATTCCCAACCTGAAGGGTGCAGATTTAGGACAAGGGTGGCTGGACCTTCTCAAAGTGTGGAAAGGTGCGCTAGGAATGTTTCCTCTCACGGCAGTAAGATCTCTGTGCCATAAACGTGCACTTTACCTTGCTGACTGACTCCAGTGCATTGCCTTGTAGATTCTGGCCCTAACTTCCACCTCTCTTTCTCTGGAGTCATCTAGTGTAGTAAATGTGCTTTAGCCAGTGTGGCAGTTTGGCACACCAGAGTACCAGAGGATCCTCTGGTGGGCTCAGGCTCTAATGCCATAGTGGGCCTCAAAGATCCAGGACAAAAAATAATTTGGAGCCAATAACTTACAACTAAGTCTATTTCTTTGAATAAAAACCTATTGGATTTTATAGATGATATGGGGGTTGGGCTTCTAGAAATATTTCCTTTGGTGGGCCCAAGGAACCACAGTCTGACCCTGGCTTTAGCCGTAGCAGTCTTAAAGATGGTGGTTCTCTGGGACTTGAGACCATGTCTGAAGAGCTTTCTCACACATGTCTATACTTTTCCTCTGCTTAGACTAGACTCCTGTAGGGGCAGACTCATGTCCATCTCCTGGCAAACTAAAAGGATAAACCAAGATGGTTAATCCTAAACTGTCCATGCAATGCTATTAGTTATACAAAGGCAACAAATCAAAGCATATCACTTAACAATATAACATAAAAGAAATTACCCTTTGTACAATAACCTTGTTCTGGGGTCATGCCTACATGTGCCCAGCTGTCAAAATCATGATCCTGTTTACAAGGTTTTGTTTTATAGAGGATTTGTTTTTGCTGCACTTACCCTGTACCATTTCATGAAAATGAGTTGCCCAGCCTTTAAAAAAATTCCAAACTGCAAGGACTATCATAAAAATCCCAGACAAGTTAGACAACCCCTTTAATGCCGTAATATATAAACATGTGGGTTGTAGAAGCGAACAACGTAAAGGTTCCAAATGGTGGAACTGACTTTCCTCTGTTATTTACTTAAATCAAGACAGGTACAAAATCTTGTTTGCTCATCAGTTTGACAGTCCAAAAAAATTCACATGATCCAGATGACCTGTCATATAAAAGAGACACTTTGGATCGACTGCAGTCAGTCGTCACCATGTTGGGCATCATACTAACCCTGAGTGCTGCCCTGCTGGTGGCTGGTAGGTATAGAAGTGTTTGCAATTTTTTGTTTAATCTGTTTTATCTAGAAACTCCTATATGATTATGATGCATAATATATAGCGTATAGAATATCGAAAATGGCTAATAATAATTCATTTCTTTATTTTACAGGTAGCCCCGGTCTACACTATGGTAAGAATGTAACTCTTATGTTTGGCAAATTGATCCTTTAGGTTGGAATCACGCAGATTGTATTTTGCAGAATTTTCTGTGCATTTTCACATTGATGCTTTTTACAACTTTGATTTACTTTAAAAACAATTGCGGACAAGAGTAGGCATTTCTATATAGCGCTGGCCTTGTGCTCTCTGCAAAATGCGGAATACACACATGCCGGTATCCATGTTTTGCGGACCGCAAAACACTTACGCTGGGTTCAGACCTGAGCGTTCGCGATGGAGCGCTCTGTATGCGCGATTGTACGGGCGTTTGCAATCGCGCACACAGAGACAACGAACGCCCATTGTCGCACGTTCCCGGAAGTCTATGTACGGGAACGCGCGACAAGACGCCCCAAAGAAGCTCATGTACTTCTTGGGGCGTCGGGCGTTTTACAGTGCGATCGTACGCGCTGTAAAACGCCCAGGTGAGAACCATTCCCATAGGGAAGTATTGGTTTCTCCTTGTTGAGCGTTTTACAGCGCGTAGGAGAACGCTGTAAAACGCTCAGGTCTGAACCCAGCCTTACAGCCGTCTGAATGAGCCCTAAGGGTACATCCACAATATTAAGTCCACTGCAGTTTGCTCCAAATACTGTGGAAAAATCTGCATCTCCGTCGCAAAGACTGAAATCTGTGGTGAAGATCCGCAGAATGAATTGACATGCGGCAGATTTAAACCTTTAAGCCACAGTTTTTTTTCCGTTTTTCCATTTTCATTTTTACTCCACTGCCTTCCCAGAGCCATCTTTTTCTTTTTCTATTCACATAGCTGTATTGTTTTTTGTGGGACAAGTTGTGTTTTCCAATGGCACCATTTAATATTTTGCATACAATGTAAGGAGAAGCTGGAAAAAAATCCTATTGTATAGAATTGGAAAAATAAACGCAACTCTGCATAGTATTTCTCTTTACGGCAGTAATAGTACGACGCTGGGTGGCAAGTCGCGTCCCGCTGCTTCGTACTATTACAGCACTGGTTGGGAAGGGGTAAAATATTTATATATTTTTAATTTTTTTATACTTTTTAAAACTTTTAATTTTATTTTTTTACACTTAAGTCCCCTTTGGGAACTTAAGAGCTATTAAGCGATTGATATCTTACTTGTCCCATAGACTACAGTGGATTGCCATTGCAGCCTATGTGAGTTGTGTTATGTTCCTATGAATCCCTGGTCACCTGCCAGCCCCCATAGGAACTACTGGTGTGATAGCCTTGGATCCTTCATTGGGACCAAGGCTATCACAATTGCCAAAATCACCATGCAGCCAGGCTATTACAATTGACCATAGCATCTAAGGGGTGTCATGTCTGTGATAGGTGTTATTGCTAATCCCAGACATTATCCCCAGACCCTAGTGGTGTACATGTACGGCGCTGATCAGGAAGGGGTTAAAATCTGCACTACAGGTAAATCCACGTTGTATGAAACTTTTTAAACTCTTATCCACTTTGTACAATGATGCACGAAAATCCACTACAGCAAACCCACAGAACATCTGCCATATGTCAAGTACCCTAAGTTTGCTGCCAGACTACTTTTTTTTTTTAAAGAAAAAAACTTGAAATTCTCACTTTTTTTGCAAGCGTCATTGGGAAAGCATCAGAAAAAAACACCACACCAAAAGCAAGGGTCAAGGGAGTGAAAAAATGCTGAAAACGCTCTATGCCACCACAGAACTTTTGTTCACCATAAAGCATACAAGTTTTCCAAATAATCCCTCTGGTGCTTTTAGGAAAAATGCCAATATAGATCTTGATGCAGCTTTTTGAGCCAAAGTCAGAAGTTCGTCCGGCAGGAAGAAGTAGAAGTCCTTTCTTTATATTCCCCATTTCTTGTGAACCCCCTTCTGGCTTTGGCTCAAAAAACTGCATAAAAAACTAGTGATGTTTTTCTGGACTATCTGATGCCAGATTTAAGGAATTTCACAGTAATATCTAACACTAATGTGATATTTTGAAGTTGTCATATAAAGATGGTTAGAAAAACATGGCTGCCTTCTTCCAGAAATGGTGCCAACACATCTCCACGCTATCTGGTATAGCAGCTCAGCTCGGTTGAAGGCAATGATGGGTATGGGCTGCAATAAGACAGAGAACCTGTGGACAGGGGTGGTGCTGCTTTTGGAAGAAAACAGACACATTTTTCAAATCCTGGACAATCCCTTTAAATGATATAACATAAAAGTCTAGTTCCTTCGAGAGGAGGTTCTGCATTTGATTACGTTTTCTCAATTTGTGACTTTAGTCTATGGATCTAGCACAGCTGAGCTAACCAGATATATGTAGTATTGATTTAAAATGAAGCACAGATATGAAACCCCCATACAACATTGTGACGAAGAGAACGAAGAGACAGGGTGACTCCTCCAAGGAATCCAAGGCCACCAGGGTTTAAAGTGCTCAATGATCTCATCCACGTGGCCTTCACCTTCACACTAATCAATTGTCACAATCTGTAAATACAATACACAATGAAATGTAACCAAGAGAAGTACGAGAATACGTGACCCTAATCCTAACCTCCACAGCATGTAGGCGGATAGCGGAATGTGCAAATTTGTCAGAGACCTTGTAGCGATTGACATCACTGACTGGTATGTGTATATATATAAAGAAGGACGTATATATGTATGTATGTTCCGCGATCACTCAAAAATGCAACCATCGATTTCAACGAAACCTGGTATACACATCCCTTGCTACCTGCAAAGAAACCTTGTGGGGTCTCAGCTCTCTAGGACGTACCGTTCCTGAGATATTCCCAAAAAATGACCTGCATTAGCCAATACAAGCCTGCAAGTCTTTCTCCTCATATCCCAACTGCCATACACACGGTCACATGTTACTTATCAGCCAATAGAAGCGCACAGACCCTTAGTCTCCACATACACACAGTTTTACTCCAAGTTTCCGTAACAACCCAGCCATTTTTCTTCACTGCTGAAGGTCAGCTTTAGGCTAGGGCTACACGTCGAAAATAAGTTCGCGTGACACATAGGGCACAACTACACTGCTACATGTGTCACGCGACATGGATGGATTTTTTGCAACTGTCGTGTCGCAGTGTGACACCATAGCCTATCATTATGAAAATTGTTGAGAAGGGGCAGGGCGCTGTGGAGGTCACTGTCAAGGGAGGGGGGTGCTGTGAAACTCACTGTTAAGGGGCGGGCTGCTATGAAGGTGTCACGGCCATGGCTTTGACCGTGACTCCTCAACCGCATGCGGTTGCCTGCGGTTTGGTTTTGGTGTTCAATCACAGGTGAGGGACGCTGGTGTGTGGTCTCACTTGTGGTTGCCGCGGGCAACCTGTTGTATTGGTTGGTTTCTGCAGAGCAGCCTGAGCGGTGCTGGGCAGCTTTCTGCTCGGCATGCGGTTGCACCTAGCAACCTTTCTGTTAGGTGTGTGTGTGTGTACACACTTGGTTTTATGTGTGGTGTGCACTGACACCTTTCCTGCACTGTGGTTGCCCGTGGCAACGTTTGGTTGTGTGTACATGTGGTGGCAGTGTCCCGGCCTTCGGGCTGTCTCCCAGGACACGGTTGCCACCCATGTCGTTGCCAGCGGCAACAGCCACAGTGTGATCTAGTGTTGGACACTTTCCCTTTAAGTTGGTGTTTCCCTTCCCTGGTGCTGGAAGGGTTAACTCCCTTCCCAATGTGTGTGTGAGTCACGGTCATGGCCGTGACAGAAGGTCACATTTAAGGGGATGGGCTGCTGTGGAGGTCCTATTTTAAAGTGGCGGGGCACTGTTGGGGGGTCATTGTTAAGGGGTGGGGTATTGTGAAGTTCACTGTTGAATAGGCGGAGTGCTGTAGAGGTCACTGTTATGGGGGATACTGTCGATATCTTTTAACGACACACACAAACATTAAATGAAATAGATAAAATAAACATATACATATATATTATATATGCATATAATTAATATTGCATTCAATGCAGTGGGAACCTGGGAAAAAAAATTCCAAATGGAGCAAAAAAAAGAAACTCAGTTCACCCATAGTTTTGTGGGTTTCGTTTTAACGGCTTTCCCTATGCGGTAAAACGAATCTGTGTGTTTTTCTTGTGTTTTACTAATTTCTTGTGTTTTTCTTGTGTTTTACTAATTAAAAAAATTAAAACTTTGTGGGAAAATATTTATTTTTTCGCCTTATTCTGACCCTCATAACTTTTTTATATTTACAGAGCTGTGTGAGGATCTTTAGTTTTCAGTGTTACCATTTTGAAGTGTGTATGGCTTTTTGATCACTTTTGATTTCATTTTTTGGGGATGTGAAGTGATGAAAAACTCGTAAACCAGCCTTTTTGATTTTTGTGCACTGTACAGGATAATTTAATAGTACAGGTGTTTTGGGACACTGCGATACCTAATGTGTTTATTTTTTAATTGGTTATTTATTTTTATGTTTATCATGGGGAAAAACTTGTTTTTACTTTTCTTTACCTTTTTGAAGACCCCTTAGGGGACTTGAATATGCAATCTTCAGATGGCTTCTCCTTGCCTCTCATTGCAATGAATTACTGGTGCAGTGTATGAGAGATTTGCTATTTTCTTTTGCAGCCCTGCCACCTGCAGCCACACATAGGAACTACAACTGAAATAGACTGGGTTCCTTCAAAAAGACTCAGACTATTGCAGAGAATGAAAAGCTTCCCTGATCTCTGTGTGGGAAAGCCTTTCACTCCCCATGAGTACAGTGCTCCACAGGAAAGCCACCGCAGCTGGTCATAGTCACTAATGACCAGAGCATCTAAAGCATTAACTGTCTGTGATCAGCGTTAACGACAATCGCAGACATCACCCCTGGGTGTCTGCTCTGCGTAACAGCAGAAACCCAACAACTATGACATCCACTCTATTCTTATATAAAGAATAAAATAATATAACAATATATTATATATAATTTATAAAACCTTTCTTAGTTTATGTAAGCGTGCATTATGGTAGTGCTGTGACAACAGTATGTGCATTATCGCCATCATTTTATTTACAAACAGTCCTTAAGACCCATGGGTGCCCTATTCGTTTCATATGTCAATTATTAAAACGTAACATTTAATGTGTACATATTAGAAGTGTTAAAAAATAAGAAAAATAAAGATTACTAAAACAATCAGCTGTGTCACATGGTTTTTATGTACTTCCTTGTCTTTTGTATATATTTTTTTCAAGGTATTATAAATCTCCAGCTATTAACAGAGAGCTGGTAGCTGCACGCTGACTACCTGTTCCCTAGTAGCTAGTCCTACACTATAGTGTCACTGTAGTTCTCATTAAGTTTCTTCAAAAGAATCCATATGCACACACTGCTTAAAAACTGCTCAAACACTGCCCGCCAACATGGTTCACCAGATAAACTGGCGTCCTCAGGGGATTCGGGCAAAGTGTGTTTGAAAGGGGTGGGGATGTCAGCGTCCAGCTACCAGCTCCCTGTTAATAGCTGGAGATTTATAATACGTTTAAAAAAATACATAAAAAAGACAAGGAAATACATAAAAACCACGTGACACAGCAGATTGTTTAAATAATTTTTATTTTTTTAATTTAACACTTCTAATATGTACACATTAAATGTTACTTTTTAATTATTGTCATATGAAACAAATAGGGCACCCATGGGTCCTAAGGACTGTTTGTAAATAAAATTTGGTATAAAAAAGCCTGTACATGTGCCAAGTAGTATTGATCACGAATATTCGAATTGCGAATTTTAATCGTGAATATCGGCACTTGGAGAATTTGCGAATATTTAGAATATCGCAAAATATATTCGTAATCGCGAATATTCAATTTTTTTTTTTAATACCAGTTCATGCGACTTTTTAATGCGAATTTTCGCAATCAAGAAGCTAATGCCTGGAGATCACAAATTAACGAATTCTCAAATATATGGCGAATATTCGCCCAAATATTCGCGAAATATCGCGAATTCGAATATTGCCCCTGACGCTCATCACTAGGGCCAAGGGTCTAAAAAGGATTGATATTAGAAAATTATCACGCTAATGTGACCTCACTGCATGGATTAACTTTGTGCTGTAACATCGCTATATGTGCAATGAGCTGGTGTGGGGTATGCACTCTGACACCAAATTATGCAATGGCTAGGTCAGGTGTAGGTGATAGTCTATAGTTTTGTTTGTGACGCCAATTGCAGCGTGCGCAGGGTACAATCACAGGGCCCACCAAGGTGTTATAACTCATGCCCCAGGTTAGGAATGCCAGAGTGGTGTAATGTCTCTGTATGGTGGTGATAATGGTGTCAACGGTGTCTCCTACTTGGGTACGGCTGGACTCCTGGATCCTGGCTCACTTGGAATAAATTGAGTGTAGTGATAGTAGGAGAAATAGAGGAATTTGCAGCAGAAATTGAGATGCAGACCTTGGGTGAAGTCCAAACTTGTCTTTACTGATTGTAACTTTCATCCAAGCAAGATACAACTTTAGTCTTAGGTCCCATCAGGTATTGATAATGGTTGGCAGGAATTTATCTTCTGCTCTCTCATGTACCTGGAGCTTGCAGGAAAGGACATCAGCTTGTTACCTCTATACTGTGGAAGGAATTTGGCTTCTGCACTCTATATCTTCTGCTGTCTGGGGACTGACTAGCTGAGGAGGAATATGTCTTCTCCTGGGTCTCTAGACTATACTCACAGTTATCTTCACAGGGTATGCTTTCTTCCTGGAACTGGAGTTGTCTGCTTGATTCATCCAGCCGAGGCTGCAGGGCTCGGGCTGGGGATGGGGATCAATGTCTTATCCGAGACAAGATCCTGGGTTTCCTCCCTATGCAGGGGGACTCCTGAAGACTAACACACAGCCTTCCCCAACAGGGGTACGCCGGCACCATATTCATTTGCATTGCGCCAAACTTTGACCCATGACACATCCATAAGGTGGTACAGGACAGCCAATTGAGACGTTTCAGCTCATGGACACCCCCCCACCCATTTTACATTCTGTGTTTTGCCAGTGTAGGAGAGGTTGCTTTGTGGAGCAGGGACAGACTGTTAGGGACACCAAACGCTAGCTAATAGGGCCACAAAAGTCCTTTTGGTATAGGTGTGCTATCGATAGGTGTGATATACTGAGGGGTGTGATATACCTATAATATACTTTCTAACATAGAAAGTATATTATAGTGCATTTGTATCGTGCAGCAGTTGTGTGTGGTTCTGCTGCGATACTGCAGCTATACAGAGGGACAAACGCTATTGGAACAACTATTTGCAACTGGTGTGATATATCTGTTGACTCAAAAAAAAATAAAGATTGAGGGGTGTGATATACCTTCTTCCACAAAATACTGATTGAGTGCTGCAATATACATGTTGCCCCAAATAAACAGGGTGGTGTGATATAACTGTTGTGGCAAAAAATAAATAAAAATGGGGGGGGTGTGATATACCTGCTTCCACAAAATACTGATTAAGGGGTTCGATATACTATATTATAGGGTAGCTATCTCCACAAGGTGACTCTACAAAGAAATCTTTCTTTTCTTAGAAAGGAGATAATCTGCATTTCCCTTTTTCCCAGGGAACATTGCCTGTCCTCTAAGACACCCTATGCCAACTCTGACGCTCTCTACAAATTAAAATAGAAAAATAGTGCCCCCCCCCCCCCCACCATGAATCTTTAATTGCATAAAACAGGAACCCGCCTCTAAATGTAACTTACAAGTGTAAAAAAGGAGCATCAAGTGGAATCTTATGTTTCCTCAAGGATATTGGTTAAGACAGGGATGCTCAACCTGCGGCCCTCCAGCTGTTGCCAAACTACAACTCCCAGCACTCCCTAAAAGCTGGAGGCTGTCCAGGTATGCTGGGAGTTGTAAGTTTGGCAACAGCTGGAGGATCACAGGTTGGGCATCCATGGGTTAAGACAAAAAAGTTACATCATTCGCTGTGGAGGGATCCCCTTAAAAAATAAAATAAACTTGATTCTCTTTCAGAGTTGGAGTTTGCGACCAGTAAGACTTATGTATATAACTATGAGGGTCTGGTGTTGAGCGGTCTCCAAGAACAAGGCTTTGCAAAGTCTGGACTGAAGCTGAAATGCAGAGCAGAGATCAGCAGGGCAACCCCCAGGCTCCGATTCCTTAAGGTAAGAGAAAAAGAAAACACAAGTTTCTCATTTCATTCAACTATGCAAGAAGAGAAAACTTTAATTTTCTGCTTTGCTTGCCTGAGCAGGATGCAATTACATCTATTATTTTAGGAAGTGCTCTTGATGCAATTTCAAACATATGCCAGATAGTTATCAACCAGTCATGGACTTAAAGGATTTGTTCTGCTTTCTGCTCGGTAACACAAAAGAAAATAATTTCAACTGAACAACAAACCTTTATTGGATCAATGCAATCGCTGAGAAACTGAACAGCAGACTATAATTTCATCATCTATTATTCAATCAGCTGCTGTCATGGATTTAAACCGTAATTGCCAGGCTGAAATCTGAACTTATGCATATCCAGAGAAAGGGTGTGCATGTACGAGTGTGCGTGTGTGTGTGCGTGACAGATCCTGTGAGTTCAGTCTTTTTCCATAGTAAATACTAGATGATTGTTGTTTCTTTTAAGATATTCCACCTTAGTTTATGATTTGACCTGTCAAACTAAGTGGTAGGGCTTCATCTGGGAAGCAGTTGTATTCTATGGACCACCAGCAATGTTATATCCCGATGTATTCAGATGCTGAATTCAAGTTGAGCTCCCCTGTAATTAGCCATGTATACACCCTTGTCATGTACAATGTCTGTTTTCAGACACATATCTATGAAGCTTAAGGGGTTCAACTTACATTAAGACGCTGGATAATTCCTGTGTTATCCTCAAGATCTGCTTTCTCCGACTTTGTGCTTGTGGAGCTGTGAGTTCAGGGCTCAGTTTGTGTTCCCTTTGAAGCTGCTCTCTCTCTTTAACTCTCTCTCTCTCTCTCCATCCCTTCTTTCAATTCTCTAGCCTATGTGCCTGTGTCTCCTACACCAATCTTTCTCACACTGACATAGAGGTAAAAGCTGTATTTTTAGATATGTACCTCAGAAGCTTGAGAGGTTGAACTTACATTAAGACGTTGGATAATTCGTGTATTGCTTGTGTTATTCTCAAGATCTGCTTTCTCTTACTTTGCGCTTGTAAAACTACAAGTTCAGAGCTCAGTTGGTGTTTCCTTTGAATCTGCTCTTTCTCTTTCTCTCTCTCTCTATCCCTTATTTCAATTCTCTAGCCTATGTGTCTGTGTCACCTCCATCACTCTTTCTCACACTGACATAGAGTTGAAAGCTATAATTTTTAGGAGACAAGTACAGCTTGGAAGTCTCCTTATGCACAAAGTATACTTTTAGATAAGTATCTATGAAGCTTTGGAGATTGAAGTTACATTAAGATGCTGGATAATTCCTGCATTTCTTGTGTTATTCTCAAGATCTGCTTTCTCTGAATTTGTGTTTGTGGAGCTACAAGTTCAGAGCTCAGTTGGTATTCCTTTGAATCTGCTCTTTCAGTCTTTCTCTCTCTCCATCCCTTCTTTCAGTTCTCTAGCCTATGCGTCTGTGTTGCCTCCATCACTCTTTCTCACACTGACATAGAGTTGAAATTATTTTAAGGATACAAGTACAGCTTGGACATCTCCTCATGTGCAAAGTATACTTTAAGATATGTATCTATGAAGCTTGAGAGATTGAAGTTACATTAAGATGCTGGATAATTCCTGCATTTCTTGTGTTATTACTCTGATTTTTTTATGCTTGAGCAGCTGCCAGCTCAGAGCTCATTTAGAGTTACCTTGGAAGCTGCTTTCTCTTTCCTTATCCCTTTTTTCAGTCATCTAGCCTATGTGCCTGTCTTATTTTTCTGAATGGTGGAGCTGCAAGTTCAGAGCTCAGTTGGCTCTCAGATGGTAGTGTAATTGAGGTAAATGAAAGTGGGGCTGATGTGTCCCAATTGCAGCCATTCTGTTCGCTTTCCTGGAGTTTTTTTTTTTAAATAAAAGAGTAGCCAATGTCCTCCCTCCGGTTGTCAGTAGTTAAAGTTGAAATTTAGCTGTTTAAATATCCAGGAAAAGAGGAATACATTATGGGGGGATGGGTGGGTTGGTGTCCACACCGGGTGCCAGCTGTAGGGGGGGTACCAAATGCAATGAGTGCTTCCATTAATACAGATAGAAGTGCTTATCTTCCTGTTCACTCCTCCCACACAGTGATGCAGCGCTATCTAATCATCAGGAATGGGACATGTCAGTATTTACAGTTTTTTTTAAATACTGAGGGGTACCGAGAGGGCATTATTACTGTTATGGGGGCACAGAGTGGGCATTGTTACTGTGAAGGGGGCACAAAGAGGGCATTACTACTGTGAAGGGGCACAGAGATGGCATATCTACTGAGTGGGGGGGCAAAATGAGGGCATAACTACTCTGAAGGGGCACAATAAAGAGATAACTACTGTAAGGGGGCATACTGTGGGCATAACTACTATGACGGGGCACAATGTGGGCATAAGTACTGTGAGGGGGGAACAATGTGGGCATAACTACTGTAAATGGGCACAATGAGGGCATAACTAATGTGAAGGGGTGCAATGAGGGCATTACTACTGTGAGCGGGGCACAATGTACGCATAACTACTGTGAAGGAGGCACAATGAAGGGAAAACTACAGTAAGGGGACACAATGAGGGCATAACTACCATGAGGGGGCACAATGTGGACATAGGCACTTTGAGGGGGGCACAGTGTGGGCATAACTACTGTGAAGGGGTGCGTTGAAGTCATAACTACTGTGAAGGGGCACAATGAGGGCATAACTACTATGAAGGGGTGCAGTGAGGACATTACTACTGTGAAGGGAAAAAATGAATGCATACAACTGTAAGTGGGCACAATGTTTTTAAAGTATGGAGGTGGGGGGTGCAAGAGAAAGGACCTGCCCCAGGTGCCAAACGCCACTGTGACCAAGAATAAGTCAGACTGCATTGTTTACCAAGGGCACAATGGAGAAGATTCCCGTGGGCTGGACAACATTGCAATGCCCGGTGCAGCCACTACTATATGAACAGCGTGCCGAGTCCAACGAGCACTGTAAGCAATGAAAAGGCCACAGCTCTCTGGAGCACTGCAATCTCTTCAAACAGCTGACTGGTAGGACTGCCTAGAATCGGACCACCACCCAACATCTATTGATGACCAGGAAAACTCCTTTCCGCAGGGAGTGAGTGGCATTTCCAACCACTTCTTGCCATGTTGGAACGTCATCAGGAACTGGAGTGCAATGGGGCCCCAGGCTCCATCAGAACGGCAATGGTGGTGACTATAAGCGTGTTTCTTTTTGTATCCCACAGCAAACTTTTTTTTACTTGGCTGTAATGCCACACACAACCTGTGAGCAGGCGTGGCACTGTTTTTGTAAGAAAGCAGCCAATTTTTTCTAATCCTGCGCAGGCCCTTATACATTGTGCATAGCTCTGGCAAGAATTGAAAGCACATAACAGAAATACAAAGCCAGTGTTTGTACATCGCCAGGAACCTCACCGAAAGGAAATGTGTAAAGTATTAAGGCTGAATGACTTCATGTTACCTGGCAGCCAGCTTTAATGGTAAAAGCCTCAGCGCACCGCTGTTCTCTGTCTATGGAACATACGTATTCTAATTATTGAGCCAAGCAGGTTTTCCTTGAGCCCAGGGGTATGGCTTGATATATGGTGATGATGTCTAGAAAATAATTCTTACATTGGGAATTCAACATAACCCAACATCGAATTTGAACAGTATTTGCAAAATATCTTTTCTAAGTTTCTTTTAAAAAATGCTTTTATTTTTCATCTTTAATTTTCAATTTTTTTTCTTTCAGATACGTAATATTGAAATTCAGGAATATAATGGGATTTGGCCCACAGATAAGTTTACAAGTTCCAGTAAGCTTACTAGACTGTTGGAAAAACAGCTGGCAAACCCAATTAAGTTTGAGTACAACCGTGGGCAAGTTGGTGATTTGTACATACCGAACGGATTATCGGAGACTACCGTTAATATATTGAGAGGTATTGTGAACATTCTGCAGCTCACCGTAAGAAGAACCCAGAATACCTACATAGTGCAAGAGGTGAGCTGAAAAACACATTTATGTTTTTTAATGTTTTACACAAATTAAAAAAATAATTAGTGTGGTCCTCTCTTAAAAATATAATTTAAAAAATAATGTGCATTAATGAATTTTTTTATTTTTTTTTGTTCACATTTTTTACTTAATAATTTCTATTTTTTATTTTATTTTATTTCATTGTATTTCTGTATGCATTTAAAAAGAATTTGGGGGTGGGCCTCCCTTTAAAATTTACGGTATTTCATTAAAAAAAATGTAAGTTAATTAAATCATGATTATTTTTTATCTTTATGTTTTTCTTTGTCTTTTTTATATTATTATTGTTGTTATCATTATTAACATATTTGATGCATTTTTTTATGTAACTAAAAATCTAATTTTTAGGCCTCATGCATACGATCGTTCTTTTTTTTCAAAAATCTTATTAAAATAAAAGCAGTGACTGGAATGATAGAGAAGTAGCTTTCATTAAAGGCAAATGTATCGTACTGTATAGGTAATAAGCAGGCTGCTGGTGGTGGGGGACTGGTGGGGGGGGGGGGAGTGGCAGGGGGGGTCTGGGGTCTGATAGATGGATCAAAGAAAGTTTTGAATAAAAGTACTTTTTCTTTTTTTTTTCCCTAACTTTTCCTAACTAACTTTTCCCTTCTTTCCCTGCCTAACGGTGCCTCTCCCTCACTGACCCTAACCTACCTGGATGGCGATGGGTGCAGGAGGGTGATGGATGCTGATTAGGGGGACACAGGAGTGTTCAGCACCAGGGCCAGCACCGCCTCTCCAAATCTTCGCACTGCAATTGGTGGTGTGTAATCACGCCACCGATCGCAGTCTTTTTCCGGTTCATCGGGTCACAGGACACCTGAATGGACCGGAAACGCAGAAAACCGCAGGTCTGAATTGACCTGTGGTTTTCTGCGATTGCCGATATGGGGGGGGGGGGTCATTTGACCAATGACCCCCCTCCCGCGTTGTTACGTGATGCTGGCTGAATGATTTCAGCCGGCATCCCGTTGCGATTAACCCCCGCGGCGCCGGAATCCCGATTTTAAGTTAGGACGTACCGGTACGCCCTGAGTTCTTAAGGACTCGGTAAATAGGGCGTACCGGTACGCCCTGCGTCCTTAAGGGGTTAACCCTGATACAGGCATCTATCCTTCTCTGCAGGGAAACCACCAGGCTGCTACCTTCTGTTGTAGCCTATGTGTTATTGACAGCTAACCCATGGGAGTCAAAGGCACCGGTGCACGACACAAGGGTATCAGGCAAAACTATAGTAAGGGACAGGCCGAGGTCAGGAGTATGAGTAATCTGACAAACAGTCTGAGGTCAAGGCAACTAGCAAAGGGTCAATACAGAGGTCAGGCACAGGTCAGGTCAGGCAGCGGAGGGTCAAAATCCAGAAGCGAGCAGAAGTCGGCACATGGGCAGACAAATGAATACGGCACACCTTTACAAACTAGACAACCTATTGCTCAGGCACCTTCCCACAGGAAAAGGTGCCTTAAGTACCAAAAGGTGACCAGTCACCAGTTGGTTCTTACTACTGCTCTAACTGATATCTGACATGTCTGCTTGGGTAGCTGCATGTTCTCTCTTAAGCTGTCTTTCTGTCCCTTTTCCATTTTTCAACTTAACTTAACACACTTTTGCTCTAGCTTCCTACATGCTGAAAACGGGTTGTCTTGTTTGGAATATTCATTATGAAATATCTTATTAGGGAATGAAATTGAATGGGAAGGGATCTCCTGTATTGCCTACCCTATTTGCCTGAGCAGAGATCAGAAATAAAGAGCGTCTCTCGCTCTGGAGGACCTAGCATGCCCAGTTATACTTGCTCCTGGTTTCTTCACAGATTACAGATGATCGTCGGGGCTCGCAGCAGCGGACACTCTGTGATCAGTGTATTTTTCAGATATAACTTTTATAATATATAATATTTTTTAGTTAAAGGGGTTGTCCACTTTGAACAGTCTATCCAAAGTGAAACAATACCTTAGAAGGTCACAAGTCACCAAAGAAGATAGCGGCCATTTTTGGAAATTGTACTGGTTTGTCGAACTTCAGCTCTTGATTAAGGCCCGTGGGGAACAGTTGTAGAGCACCATATGGGGTCATTATGGGAAGCGGGGGAACACATGCTGGTTAATGAGGGGTAGAATATGTCGTTGTGAATATATGAGCCTTTGCCGCAAGAAAACATTGACATATAAGCAAGACAGTTCTCCATAAAGAAGGATTTGTGGCTGCTCGGAGACAGATGTTATCAGCAGAATGTGAATGATTGCTGAAAAAAAATGCTTTGTCTTGAGAGACTGGAATATGTTAATGAGAATCTGTATTTTAAATCAGGGTATGATCTTTACATCAGCATAAGAGAGGAAGAGAAATACCTTTGAGATGGATCACTCAATGGCAAGTGCAGAGGTCCATCCTTGAGATTCTGGGCAAGGAGCTTTAATCTGCAGAACAAGAAAGTGCTATGTGTAAGAATGGGGTCATCATAGGGCAAGGGTACCTGGAGAGATGATGAATGGGATATGCGGCCTTTGTAAGATATAAAAAAAAAAAAGGGATAGGTTCACTTATTGTACCGAAGTGTAATATGTATATGTTAAGATGCACATGAAGGGCATATTGTTATTCCAAGGAGACTTGAGTCCTGAACACAGTTCTTTTATGAGCAAAGAGAGAGCAAGGTAATAAAGTAAATACTAGGCATAAGTTTCATTTCTTTTCAGAGGGAACATGTTTCTTTCAGACTAAATGCTATCCCTCAGATACGATGGCATATGCCGTATCACTTTGGAGTTATATGCTAAGAAAACAGTTCCTGTTCCAAGATATCGCCATTTCAAGTGTCCAAGCTTGATCTACTCTGTCCTACTGTACCTAAAATCTGTATAGCCTAGGGGAGAATACAGGTGCAGATATCTACCTAAAAATATTGGTAGAACATCTTCTGGTTCTGGCCTTCCTACCCAGGGCCGGCTCCAGGTTCATGTGGGCCCTTGGGCGATAAAGCCTCAGTGGGCCCCCCTATGCTAAGGCCCCTTGCAGACAAGCGTTCCTCCCGCAGCGAGTCCGCATCGCAGCACCCGGCCTGACCTCCCAGCACTGATGGGATTCACATAGCATTATATTGATTTATGATGCTATGTAACCCTTATAGTCCTGGAATGTATTAGATGACACTAACAGCATTATGCCAGTTATCCAATACATTCCAGAACTTTAAGGGTTAGATCAATCAATATAATGCTATGTGACCTCCGGCAGCGCTGGGAGGTTGGGCCGGGTGCTGCGATGTGGACTTGCTGCGGGAGGAACGCTACTCTGCAAGGGGCATAAGGGCTCTTTCATACGAGCGGATGCCGTGCGGGTAATCCGCTGCGTGAAAGAGTGCCAAGCCCCGTCCAGGACAGCCGAGACACGGAGCAGTAACATGATTGATAATGCTCTTTGCCTCTCTGTGATCATTTTACTACAAAATCACAGTGACAACTGTATCTCACTGTCATTTTGTAGTAAAAATGTCAGAGAGAGGCAAAGAGCATTATCAGTCATGTTACTGCTCCGTGTCTCTGCTGTCCTGGACGGGGCTTGGCACTCTTTCACGCAGCGGATTACCCGCCCGGCATCCACTCGTATGAAAGAGCCCTTAGGCCTCATGCACACGGCCGTTGTGCATCCGTTGCGGTCCCCAATGCACGGGCAACGTCCATGCAGTGGCCGGGACGAATCCGGACCCATTCAACTTGAATGGGTCCGTTAACCGTCCGCCCCCCGCAAAAAAATTTATTTTAAAAAAGTTCTATTTTATTGGGGTGCGGAGGCACGGCCAGAAATACCACGGAAGCACTCCATAGTGCTTCCAATCCATGCGTTCGTTCTGCATCTCTGTGATTGCGGACCCATTCAAGTGAATGGGTCCACATCTGTGATGCGGAGTGCACATGGGCCGGTGCCCGTGTATTGCGTTGCGGACCTGCCGTATGCGGGCCGCAATACAGCCATGGGCACACAACGGCCGTGTGAATGAGGCTTAAAACAAACTCCTAAGAAAATGATAATCAATAATACACTTTATTGTCAAAAATTCATAAGAGGAAAATTTCCTCTTATGAAGTTTTGCCAATAAACTGTATAATTGATTTCATGTGTTCTGGTATTTTCTTATAGGAGTTTATATTGTGTTTTAGGCCGAATGCACACGTCCGCGTTCCACGGCTGTGAGCGGTCCGTGGTATCCCGGCCTGGCATCCTGCTAAGAGCAGGAGCGCACGGCGTCATTGGTTTCTGCTATGACGCCGTGCGCTTCATGCCGTCGCTGCACTACAGTAATACACTCGTATGATCTATACTAGTATATTACTGTAGTGCAGCGACGGCATGAAGCGCACGGCGTCATAGCAGAAACCAATGACGCCGTGCGCTCCTGCTCTTAGCAGGATGCCAGGCCGGGGTACCACGGACCGCTCACAGCCGTGGAACGCGGACGTGTGCATTCGGCCTAAAACACAATATAAACTCCTATAAGAAAATACCAGAACACATGAAATCAATTATACAGTTTATTGGCAAAAATTCATGAACTGGTCTTGGTATGTGACTGTTACTAGTTCACCTTAATTCTAAATTTAAAACGAGTCCAGCAGCAGCATTCAGCTCCTCCAGGTTTCCTCTGGGCTCGGCTATCAGGCCTGCTGCTGGCTGGGGGCGGGCTTACAGTGAGTCAGACTCAAATGAGGATCATCGCTGGATTTGTTGATCTGTGCGGCGTGCGGTGCCTGGACTCGGAGTCAGAAGAGAAGAGGATTACGTGAGAGAGGGGGCGGGCGCTGCGCTGCGCAACATGAATAATTATGGCTCGGACGGCGAGCAGGCGCTGCGCTGCGCAAATATTTCTTGCAAACATTTTAAAGGGGCCGCCGTGGAGACGAGTGGGCCCCCTAACTTACAGTGGGCCCCGGCACTTGCCCGGGTTTGCCGGGTTCTGACGCCGACCCTGTTCCTACCCATGAACTCTTGTAGGCATATGGTGGAAGGTGGCAGGAACAAGGTGGTACAGTGTAGGGGTTGGTACAAAAGGTGGGACAATAATATTGAATGAGAAGTCTCAAGTTTTGTTACTGACTAGCTAGGAGTGGCTGGTAGAACACATGCTCATCGTGTTGGGTACCATGGATGCTTGGAGTAGGCCACTTTGTCTTAGCTAATGTATTTATGGCTAGGGCATCAAACTGAATCTTTGGCCAAGGCGAAGGGAAGTTTGAAGATGTCGAACCATGAACAATATTTATCATCCATCCGATAGGACTCCTCATAATAAATGTATGATCTCTGTGCATCTGACTGCTGGCACTCCCACCATTCACGAGGAAGGCGTCCCCAATTACCCTGTGTTAATCACTGCTCCATTCACTTCTATGGGACTGGCAGGGTCCCACAGAGAGTGAACAGAGGGGTGGTTGCTACTGCTGCAGTCAAATAGGGAACTCGAGGACCTCTGTTCTGGTGATTGGTGGAAGACCAATCTTCATAGGTATGAGACCCCTAGTCTTCATACATATGTCCATGACCAGTTTTAGGGTAGGTTGCTAAAAAGGAAAACTTACTGCAAGCCCCCTACATGGGCTCCCTTGATATCACCAAGGGTTATTTCACTGACTATCAAACACTCTTCATGGAAATTAATATATACTTTTGCAAATGAATGTTGAAAGATATTGAAGGGTTTATAGATATGTAACGTTGCAGGTGGATGATGACAACGACACTAAGAAAAGTGATGCAATCTGCAATTCTTTACTGAATAACCGCATGATACAACAAATAATGTGACAGGTGCAACCAGCAGAGTGTCTCTTAAATGCTACATGTGAACAGTCTCTAGAACCAATATTCAGTTGTCAGGGTCAACCACAGCAACGCAAAGCAATCAATAATCTTCTATAGGATACAGTTCAACAGCCCTTTTTAACTTAATTACTTAAACTTACTTTGAGTTTTAATTGCAGCGCTTGTGCTGATATCACGCTGCTCCCCTCTTGCAATCCACTTCTCTGTTATGGGGCTGGAACACAGCTTGTGGTCTGGCTCAGTAATGCGACTTCAGCTTGCAGCCTTCTGCAGCTTTTTTTTCTCTCTGAACAGAGCAGGACACACTCGGTGGCTAACTTTTCCCACCTTGGTCTATAGACAACTCTCTTTCTGCTATTTCTCTGACCAGGACACACACCAGACTCTCTGTCTACTACAGTGTAGAAATTCGCCAACAGTCTCCTGAACTTTGGTTCCACCTCCTTCTTGCTGACACATTGCACCTAGACACCCTGGCAGGCCCCTCATGCAGGAAGAGTGCAGCTTCTTTGGGGGTTACAGATACCCAAAGTCAAGATGAAGACATTGGGGTTGGCAGGTTGCTCATTTCCAGTAGGAAATGTACCTTTGTTTTTGGGCTGCTTGCTTGACTGCCATTGGGCCAGAACTTTGGGTAAAAATCTAATATAAATGCAAGATTGATGGCAATCGACATCAATAGTGATTTACCAAGCAATATATGATTACCCTGACATAGCTGGAGAGGTAAATACTGATATATGAATCGCTCCACTTCAAAATTATATCTATTGATGGCTTTGTTTCTGGGTCAACTGTGTAGATCCTGATAACATTGTGTTCCCTAACTAATAAAAGATGGAGAAACATATTGAAAGGGTACTTCAATGAAATACACGATAGGTGATGCATAAAGGCTCATATGTTGTAGTCCTGAAAGTAACAAACTTAGGTTGGGATATTGTGAGTAAAACATAATACATGTAACCGAACAAAGGAATTCAAAATGCTTTAAAGACGCCGTGATGTTAGAAAGACATTACAACACAAATACACATTGTAGACCTTGACATTAAATCTTTAAGGCGCTGAGATGAGTAGTTGATGTAAGATTAGGGTACTTTCACACTAGCGTTATTCTTTTCCGGCATTGAGTTCCGTCCTAGGGGCTCAATACCGGAAAAGAACTGATCAGTTTTATCCTAATTCATTCTGAATGGAGAGCAATCCATTCAGGATGCATCAGGATGTCTTCAGTTCAGTCTTTTTGCCTTTTCAGGACGGAGATAATACCGCAGCATGCTGTGGTTTTATCTCCGTCCAAAATTCCGGAACACTTGCCGAAATGCCGGATCCGGCATTTTTTAGAGATAGGAAAACTTCTCTTGCCCTCAACATATCTTCAAGCAGCATTGACTGGGATGGGACACAAGCTCTTTGTGGAGAAACCAAAAATGTGTCCACTACCTTTGGTTCTTGAAGTTCAACTTAATAGGTGTTTGGTAGATCATCATTCATTTAGATGCCCAGTGCCTCCGGTTGACACCAATCGCTAACATTTTTCTTGAGAGTACACCCCCTCTACACATGACTATCCTACAAAATATCTACAGTATGTTCAACCACAAGTTTAGGACTGAACTATTTATGCTTCTTTACTTAAAGGGGCTGTTCACAAAAGACATTTATCAAGTATCCACAAGGGTTCCATGTCCATTTCTATCTCACAGCATGACTACAATGAGGAGGAGTTTAAACAACATATTGGTTGAGCATGCATCTTGCCCTTCCTTTCAAAGTCAGTTTGACTCTTTCAGCTTAATCACCCCATCACCCTTAACTTTACTATTGGGTTCTTTGATTTTCAATGAATAGAGGACCGATTCTGAAATTCTGAAATTTGACCTATTTTTTTAAATAAATTTTGATTGTAGAGAATCAGAATTTTGTGTGATTCAGTTTGGGCTAATCCAGAGACAGCGGAGAGGAAGACATTTTTGATTTGAGTCAAATTTATTCAGACTTGAACTGGATTCTCTACTCCTGAATATAGATTTTTACAGCAGACCCATATTACAGTTTGTGTTCTATAAGGCCTGTTGGTCATGTTTCTGATGATCACCCAAAAATATTTGACAGCCCCTCCAATTCTGATCTGTATGGGGCATATAGTTAATTGACATAGATACTGGAATTTCTTTTTTTGTCATTTTTTTTATTAATAGTTTATTAGCAAACAACCCACAACTTCACATAGTCTCGACATTCACTTTGGCAGACAAAAGGGACTCAATATTCTTTACTGTGTTCAAGGATGTCCTGAGCTATCCTGTGCTTTATTCCTGGGGGAAGGTCTGCTTATGACTGTCCCATTGAAATAGCACTTGCCAGGGGCTCTGGCTTCTAGGCCTTAGGCTAAAATCTCCAATCCTGCCCAGACTGATGATCCGTTCTATCAACTTTTTCATGAACAGTACATTACAGTATTCTTCTGGGATGCACTGGGTCAGTTTGGACTGATAGGTAACCTTGACTGTGAAGTTGTTGTTTTTTTAACTCTTGAATGTCCTGTCTGTGTCACTCTAATTTGTAGGTACCGTAGGTGTCTTTATCTATCATTAGGGATTTTGTTTTCATTCTTTTGTTACTTTTTTAAACTAAACTATGACTTTTCATATTTTAAGGTCAAATGACTTAATGCAAAATATTAAAGGGATGTTACTGTCATTTAATATTAGTTTTAGGATATACTATGGCGTTATGAATGGTGGGGGTTTGACCTTTGGTGCTCCATTTTTCCTGCACTTGCTCTTGGCCACCAGCTTTGCCTTCATGTAGATGAGACATGATTGTTGTTTTCTGCGTGGTTTGTGGAGAAACAGTGGAAAAATCTCTTTAAAGGAGTTGTGCCAAGTTTAGAATTGATCCACTGTCCATAGGAAAGAGGATAACTAACTAAACGCTGGGGGTCCAATCATTAGTACTCCCACCAATCCTAAGAACAGCAGTCCCATCCCCCCGATCTGATGGAGTGGCAGGTCCAGCATGAACCCTGCTGCTCCGTTCCTTCTCTGGAACTGTGTACAGTGCTCGTCTATTTCCGGTAGTCCCATAGAGAATGGGAGTAGTAAAACTGGTCCAGTTGCCATCCATTTCTACTTGGGCATCTTAGAGGATAACTCTTCACTATGACAGCAACTTCTCCCTATCTAGGCCTTAGGTCTAAATAGGCAGAATTGTGCCTATCCATTGCCATATCCAAAAACAGCACCTCACCTTTTCACCGGTTGTGTGTAGTATTACATCTCAGTCTCATTGTCTTCAATGGAGGTGAGCTCCAATACCAGTCAACCAATGGATGAGTCTGGCGTGGAAGCAACCATTTCTTTTAATCCTGTACTGCGTTACTGGTCTACCACCATATGCTAACATCTTTGTCTGTAAGCTTTTATTTAGTGGATGGTTATATTCAGTAGATGACATCTTTGATGTGTAGTGCATAGCTATGTAGGGCATTATTGCGAAATTTATGGGATTTGATTTTTTCTCATGGCAGAATGGCATTCAAGGCTTTTGCAATAACAACTACTTGATTCAAGAAGACCAAAAAACAAACCAATTGGTCATTACCAAATCAATAGACCTAAATGACTGCGAGCACAGGGAACAGATGGTCATCGGCAATGCTTATCTCCACACTTGTGCCAGCTGTAAGAAGGTAGGATCATTCTGTTGAATGTTTTTCATGGACTTTTTCCTAGTTTTGTTGTTTCTTAAATGACAATTGTCTCTGTAACTTTTTTTCTTGAGAGAAACAAAAATTCCAGAGCAACAACTACCTACAATTATAAGGTCAAGGGTACAGAGATGGGAGGTCGTTTGCTGGAGGCAGAGGTGCGAGAAATCCACCAGTTCACACCATTTAATGAACTTGAGGGCTCCATGGTGTTTGAAGCAAGGTACAGTCTGTAACGCGTTACATCTTACTAATGATAATGCCTATGTCTACTGTTTTGTGTATTGTTACTTCTTTGTAAGTAGCAGGTGCAATGGCGGGGAATGGCGATTTCGCCAACCCCTCGTCATTAAACCCCCTCAGATGCTGGTATCTGATATAAAAATGGAGGCCATCTTTATTGAAGATCCAGAGCAGTGCTTGATGACGCCATCACGCTGCCCAGCGTGGTGATGTCATAAATCACCACTAGTGTTGGGCGAGCATGCTCGGCCGCACAGCAGTTCAGCTCAGCCAAATATCGCGTGTGCTCGAGCACGATGCTCGAGTCAGTGTATTTAAATCTAATTTAGACTCTATTTCTGAAAAATTTCTGGCGGAATTCAAACTCACAACCTTCTACATTACAGCCAAGAATGTTAACCACTACACTATAGAGCTGCATGACCAGTTACTCAAAAAATTTTAATAAAAAAATATGAGACTTCTGCTGTATAGGAATACTTACTAGTATTCCTATACAGCAGAAGTCTCATATTATTATTTTTTTTTTAACCCACTGGCCATGCAGCTCTATAGTGTAATTGTTAACATTCTGGGATGTAATGTAGGAGGTTGTGAGTTCGAATCCTGGCAGAAACTTTTCAGAAATAGAGTCTACATTAAATTTATATATTTTATGCTTCTGATATATATGAATGCATAATATGTGGGAAACTACTACTGATGTTTTAGCCATAATATATTTACATATATTATAATATATTATATATTCTAAACATATAATAATATATGTAAATATATTATGGCTAAAAACTTATATATATGTTTAAATAAAATTTAGCCTCTATTTCTGAGGGGATTTGAACTCACAACCTTCTACATTACAGCCCAGAATGTTAACCACTACACTATAGAGCTGCATAGCCAGTTGCTAAAAATAAAATAAAATATGATACTTCTGCTGTATAGGAATACTTACTACTAGTAAGTATTCCTCTACAGCAGAAGTCTCATTTGTTTTTATTTCTAATTTTTTTAAAGCAAGTGGCCATGCAGCTCTATAGTGTAGTGGTTAAGATTCTTTGCTATAATGTAGAAGATTGTGAGTTTGAATCCCACCAGAAACATTTCAGAAATAGAGGCTAAATTGGATTTAAATACACTGGGTGTCTCCAAGCACTGACTCCATATATTGACATAACTATATATGAAGTCAGAGCAGGGACTCATAAGCCGAACTAGAGTCCTGACACCCTCCCCTCTTCAGAGCAGGGGGTGCCTGGTTTAATGCTCAGGTTCTCCCATTGACTTCCATTGTGCTCGAGTGCTCTGTAGAGCACCCGAGTATCGGGAAGTGTTCTACTTGAACATACAAGCACTTTGGTGCTCGGCCAACACTAGTCACAGCGCAAGACATTTTGTGTGGGATTTTCAATCAAGATGGCTGTGGGGGCCTCTTCTCGCTCAAACGGATGAAGTGAGTATGGTTTTTTTAGGGCACGTCAGGGAAAAATGATTTGTTACCACGGAGCACAAGGAAGTTCGGCTTTGGGGCGAATTGAGTTTTCCCTGAAATTCTGATCGAAATCCACTTCGGATACTTCAATTTGTTCAACACTAGTTACAGCCATACTTAAAATTTCCCAAAGCAGTTAACCAGACTAGTTCCATACTTGGAAGGGATTAGGGTCCCAACACTATTTTTGCTAACAATGAAATTAATATAAAGAAGGAAATCCTGTTTGGATAATTTCTACCCAATAACAAAGTGGATAGGACCAACCCAAGATGGCCCCCATTGTCCAAGGACCACTAAGCAGCTGCATGGTCTGCAGAATATTAAACAGATTTTCCTCTACTTTGATATAAATGGCCTATCCTCTGACTAGGTCATCAGTATCAGATCGGTGGAGGTCCAACACTCAGAACGCCCATCCACTAGCTGTGGCCACCACCAGCACTGGAACTGATACAGTGGATAGAGCCAGAATCACAAGGTTCTGTCAACTGTCTAATCATCTTCTAGGATTTTGCAGCTCAGTTCCCATTTAAGTACACAGACGGACGAATCTTTTTCCTGCTCCGTCCAGTGTATCAGTTCTGGCTCCGATGTTTGCCCAACAAAGCTGATTGTGGGAGTATGAGTTATTGGATCCCCATCAATCTGATGTTGATGACCTGTCCTGAGGATAGATCATCAATATCTAAGTCCCGGGAAGCCTCTTTAAAGGGGTTGTCTAATCAGAGACAATCCCTTTCAGAATTCTGATCACAGAACGATCAGCTAATCACCCACCCCTGAAACCACCATCAAACAACATTTTTGTAGAGGGAATCAGCTGTCATCCACCATTTCTTCTTTACTATTACATGTTGGTCCTTAAAATTAATGGCCGACCATATAATATATGGTCAGCTTGAGTCTGCCAGAACAGGGGATGCTCCTACAGAGCAGCTGTCTATTCTGGCTAATAGAGGGGGGTCCCAAATGAAGGAACCCCCTCTTTGTCATCTATATGCCCCGATATAGCATGCAAACAGGGATTGTTTTTCGCGAGACTACCCGATTGGTGGGGGTCCAACACTCTGAACCCACACCCATCAGCTGTGGCCACCACCAGCACTGGAACTGATAGTGGACAGAGCCAGAACCACAAGGTTCTGTCTACTGTGTAGTCATCTTTTAGGGTTCTGCAGCTCAGCTGCAGCTAAATACCCCATTAAACAACATTTTTGTAGAGGGAAGCAGCCGCCACCCACCATTTCTCCTTTACGATTGCACGTCGGTCTTTAAAATATATGGTCGGCTTGAGTCCGCCAGAAGAGGGGATGCTCCTACAGAGCAGCTGTCCATTCTGGGTCATAGAGGTGGGTCCGAAATGAAGGAACCCCCTCTATGTCATCCATATGCTCCGATATAGCATACAAACAGGGATTGTTTCTGCGAGACAACCCCTTTATCATTATCTAGCTTGCTGTAGATAAATGTATAAGAAATGAGAAAAGGTGTTTCAAGACCAACCGCAGAGTACCATATAATTCGAAGCAAAACTATTCAAATCCCTGTCATCTACTTTAACCCAGTTTAGCAAAAATGCTTTGGATGAATCCTGCCCTAGATTGTATTGTAGAATAAAGCGCACGCCTGAGTTCTAGCAGCAGCCCCATATTTAAATGGAAAATACTGAGTCTCTAACAAAGAAGCAAATCCACCACTGTGCAGCAGAGGAGCTTGTTTTATTCAGGGTGTAGAAATTCCTATATAATACTGCACACGATTCATATCATTGTTCGCAGGCAGAGACTTGTGTTACAAGCAGTTCAAGAGCAGATTCATTCGACCCCGGAGAATAATGACTATATTACCAAAGAGTCACTGCGCTATCACTTTGAGAGGAAACTGATTCAAACTCCTATTCACTTGTTAAGAACAAAAAACACAGAAAGCCAGGTACGTGACTGCCAGGAATATGCAGACCATTCTTCGTATTTCAATGCACTATGCATTTTCTTCCATTAAAACAAAAAGAAAAATTACATATAATTGGCGTCTGTGTGAAATGGCAATGCAGCTTGCCTGGGGACAGCCACGCTCGCTGCCGTTATAAGTGACATATAATTGTGAATAAAAGGCGATAAATGTAACGTAGTATAAACCCTTATCTACTGTAAAGCTACAGACACAACACAGTCTTCTAATAAAAAAAAATTAACTGTTAAGTCAACAGTTTAAGGGTCTCTGCCAGCTCTACTTTGGCAGACCAGCGGACATTTAGGTCAATATGACCTTATACACAGTACAATCATATATTTTTCACCAGTAGCTAATATCCAGAGTGCAGCACAGACAGCAGCTAGACGGACTGGGGGTGACTGGTAGGTTGTCACAGGTATCTGGAGCCATAATGACTGCAGTGCATCCGCCATCTGCTGAAGGGTACATGGGGGGGGGTTCCATAGAGCGAACACGAGGATCGAGATGGTTCCACAGATGCTCAATTGGATTTAAGTCTGGGAATTGGGGGGGGAAGGGTAGTACTTGGAAGCCTTGGTCATGCACTTCTAACCAATACTGGACATTTCTAGTTGTGTGACATGTCACATTATCTTGCTGGAAGATCCCAACTGCTTCAGGGAAAACAATCACCATGTATGGGTGTATGTGATCTGCAAGGATGGATTCCTACCCAAATCAGTGGCTTCCACATGGATCAGTGGCCCAGAGAATGCTGTGAAAACCTTCTCCAGACCATAATGCTGCCACCTCCAGCAATGGTTGCTGGATGTTTGTTTTCTGATGTATCTCTACGGACAAGCCAAAGTCCATCCATTCCATGAAGCAGAGAAAGTGACTCATTGGAGAAGACAACCCTGGAGATTCAATTACGATACTGCCCCAAAAATTAAAGTCTGTTCTGCTGATGCAACTTCATTAGCAGAGGTGCAGTGACCATCCTTCTGCTTTGGAGTCCCATACACAGGAGGGTAGCTGTTGTATTAGACACACGTCTGATAGCCCCTGGTTCAGTGAGATGCTCCACTGTAGTGTGTCGTCCACACTTGCACACTACCATAGCTGACATTCACATCAATGACACGAGGTGCACCACAGTTTCCTAACAATGGTGCCATTTGCCCACTCCCCATACACTTTCCCCACAGCAGTAGAGAACAGTTCACAAAGTTTCAGAAATACAGCCACCCTTGGTCCGAAAACCAAAAATAATCCCTTTTAGCAGTTCTGACAGTAACAAGGTATATGTGTGCAGACAGCCTATTGCACACATTATATACCCACCAAGCCCGCTCACGACATGTAACTTTCCTTCACGAGCTACAAGCTGCCGACGTTGAAAGTAAAGAATTGGCCATAATAATGGGACTCGACTGTGTATGTGACAATTTATGTATTTTTGCCACTGGTACGATAGACAATTGCTGCACAAATCTATTGTGCACGGTTGTTGGGATTGTAAGAGTTAATGACGATTGAACCAGTCATCTGTGGTCAGTTGTAGGATACATTGGATATGTTAAAAATAACATCATATTCCAGGATATTAATATTTCTATAGATAGTAAATATCTGATCTGACACCCCAGCAACCAGCCGTAGAGTAGCTCCGGCAGGGGACGTAGGTTCTGTCTACTATACAGGTGAAACTCGCAAAATTAGAATATCGAGGAAAAGTTCATTTATTTCAGTAATGCAAATTAAAAGGAATTGCATTAATGCGGCTTAAAATTAGAATTTTGTGAAAAGGTTTAATATTCTAGGCTCCAAGTGTCACACTCTAGTCAGCTAATTAATCCGTACCCCCTGAGCAAAGGGGACCTGAGATTTTGACTTTGGGGTTTTCATAAGCGGAAATCCATAATCATCCAAATTATAACAAATAAAGGCTTGAAATATCTCGCTTTGCCTGTAATGAGTCTCATATGTTAGCTTCACCTTTTAAGTTGCATTACTGAAATAAATGAACTGTGCACGATATTCAAATTTTTCGAGTTTCACCTGTAGGTGACAGTTTCTGTCTACTATATAGCGGATGGAGCTGCAGTAACCAGCTCGGTCCACTACACAATAGACGGAGATGTGTAGTTCCGCCACTTCCATCGCCAGAACTACCAGGTAACAGCTGATCAGTGGTGATACGGGGTGTCGGACCCACACTGATCAGATATCAATGTCCTTTCCTGAGGATAGACCATCAATAGTAAAATCCTGAAATACCTCTGTAACCATCTTGAACAATTATGTTCTGTTCTCTTACAGATTAATGAACGTATGCATCAGTTAGTACAACACATTGTAGGACCGTCGTCTTTGTCATCTCCAGAGAAGTATATGGAAATGGTGCATCTTTTGCGAGTATCAGACTATGAACATCTCGAAAGCTTATGGAAACAATATTCTGGAAGGACTCATTACAGGTAAAATCGAAAATTTGTATCATGCATGCTAGCAAATTTTTATTTTTCATTTTTTTTATTAGTTTTAGGTTAAATAAAACTTGACCATATCACAGTTCAATTGGGTCAGGCAATGGGATATCCTTATACTGTACATACGTGCCATGTAGGGTTAACAACCTTATTACTGAAAATAAAGATGAGCGAATTTCATATTTTGAAATTCGTTCACGCTTCGTTTACTGGTAAAGGGTGAATTGCGTTATGGATTCCGTTACCACGAACCATAACGCAATTCTATGACGGAATGCATACGACAATGCCTTTAGAGGCATTCCGTTATTAATTCCGTCATAATAGAAGTCTATGGGCTGCAAAACGGATCCATCCCGTTTCCGTTATGCAGGGGAGTCCTCTCTATTATGACGGAATGAATAACGAATGTCTCTAAAAATAAATAAATAAGACGACTAGAAAAAAATATTTCTTCTCCCAATGTTTTTGTCACTTAAAGGGGTATTCCAGTAATATCCAAGTTATCCCGTATTCCAGCACATACTTTTATGAGACCTAATAGAGTTTATTTTTTTAGACGGCATTTCGTAGGACAAACTAGAATCCTGCGTTAGTTCGTTTGTGTGACCTTGACCTTTGACCTTTCCTTGTTTCCTTGTAAATTTTAATCGCATAAGGAACTTTATTTTTTGTCCCTCCTTAAAAGGCGTTTTCCAAGTATTGATGACCTATCCTCAGTTCGGTGGCGCCCCTACCAAAAAGATGTTTCCGCCATCTTCGTACACTGTGTACTACAATAAAAAGAGCATTCATGCACAGAAGGCACAGCAGAAGATGTTACACAGTATATGAAAGTACATCAAATACATCTTGGCATACATCAAAGACATTTAAATGTGTTGATGGTCTATCCTCAGTGGGGGTCCGACGCCTGGCCCCCCCCGACCCATCAGCTGTTTTAAGCCACAGTGAACAGAGTAGAAAACAGTCAACAGAGTAGAAGAAGACAGCTCCATGCGCTGTGTAGTGGCCGTGCTGAGGTACTGCAGCTCAAGTGAATGTACGCCGCCGCACGTCTACATGTATTTGATGTACTTGGATGGATAACGTCTTCTGCCATATTGCAGTTGCATTTCTCGATCACTGATTATTCTAAGAAAAATCAAAGAATCACATGAAAGTTTTTCAGACCAAAGAGCAATTTAACCCTAAAGTGGCAAGATTGATATATTAGTGTGCATGGATGTGTCCAAACTCTCCTGTGATGGAAAATATAAGAGTAAGCAAAAGCTTCCCCGATCCTTTGTTCCTGCAGGAGATAAGAGGCCGCCAGAAGGACCTGGCAGCGCCTTTTTGCCTGCCCCCCATTAAAAAAAAAAAAAAAAACTGGCGTGCTTGGCGGAGATGCAATGGCTTACTTGCAAATTGCCCAGCACTGGTATCCTGATAGTCAGGAGCTGTGTCCAGGGACGTAGCTAAAGGCTCATGGGCCCTGGGGCAAGAGTTCATCTTAGGCCCCCCCTTCCCTCAGTGCTTTGTGGCCAGGGATAGGAAAGCACATAGCCTTCGTGCTGCCTGAGGAAAAAATTGAAACGCCCCCCCCCCCCCTTTACCCCAATGCCTAATTCTTGACCTAACCTTTTCCCTCCAGCCAGAGGTGTAAAGGCCGGCATGCACTCTCTATAATACCTGTGTCTTCTTATGTGGCAGAAGGATCTTCGGGCCCCCTCCGGCTCCTGGGCCTGGTAACGACTGCTACCTCTGCACCCCCTATAGATACACCCTTGGCTGTGTCTGCTCCCACCAGCCCATGCATGATTGACAGCTCTCTTCTTCTACTGTATACAGTAAGAAATTAGAAGGGGGAGAGCAAGGAGCTCATGTATATGAGGACTTTCCCCTGAGCTACACCGTTTTAAGACTATGTCTGGGTCAAAACAAGTAACCAGTATGACACAACGGAATAGAAGAGCTGGGTGCAGGTGCAATAGTCAGGAGAATAGTCAGGAAGGATTTAATTTCCCCACATCACTCCCGCAGGGGAAATTAAGTATTACACTTGAAGGTTCCCCATTCTTCCTAGTGAGGGATATCTGCTAATCTTTGTGCCTATGAGGTCCAGTTGACAGAATTTTACTATATCTATTTTTCAGAGTGTCCTTTGTGTCTTTTCTTTGCAGACGCTGGTTTTTAGATGCAGTTCCAGCCATCGGTAATCATTTGTCACTAAGGTTTTTAAAAGTGAAGCTCCGAGAACTCAGCGAGTTTGAAGCAGCACAGGCTGTACCACTGGCTTTACATTTAATTAAAGCGGATCGGGAAGCAATAGCAGAAGCTAAGGTACTGAACATCATGTCGTAGTTCATCTAAACTGAATTCTTGAAAGTCACACTTTGTAGTTCTCTCTACTTTCTTTCTACTGCTGAATTATAGCATCATAGTGGCAGGGTAACTGACTGCTACGGGCCCCAGCACACTGATCATAACACTATCATGGCTACTATCTGCAGCCCCAACTAGCAAGAGTCTACTGCATAGAGATTGAAGGGGTTGTCCAAGACTTCCCAAAACAGCCCCGCACCTGTCCACAGGTCATGTCTGGTATTGCAGCTCAGCTCCATTGAAGGGAATAGGGCTAAGCTTTAATACCAGATTCCACCCATGGACAGGTGTAGGGGCTGTTATAGGAAGAAAGCAGCCATCTTTTTCTAGTCCTGGAGAACCCTTTTAATAGAGCTTCCTCTGGGTTAATACTAGCTGTTTAAATCCGTATGTGGTTAGCGTTTGCTGCAAGCAGCCAGCTTTATATATGTTAGATAGAGCTCCCCTTTATAGATATATCATGAAATTAATCAGCACAACATTTTGGATGCTGGAGTCATTTTTAGGAATTTGCATTGAGTTTGTATGTTCTCCCTCTCTGAATTTTCCTCATCTTAGGAGAAAAAAAAATTCCTTTCTGACTCCAAATTTGGACTCCCAAAAAAAACCTTGGGTCAGTATCCTATCTCCAATAACCCAGTTCCATTACCTTGTAATATTATATCTTTAAAGGCATTCAGGGATCTTTTAATTCAAGTCAATAATAATAATAATAATCGCAGCCTCCTCTGGATGAGCGCTCCATAGTCTCACTGCTCTTACAGTAAAGAATTCTGTCTATAATGATGGTGACATCTTCTTTTCTGTAGACATAGTAGATGACCCCTTTTTATGGCTACTGACTGAGTTCTCTATATTGACCATGGATATATTGCTATATAGTAATGAAGTCCTCCTTGAGCTTCTTTCTTTCCAATCTAAGTAGCCACAATTTTGGCAAACGTTCTTGATTCATGGGTCTTCTTGACTGTAAAGCCTTTGTAAATGTACAGCAGAAGTTAGACATGGTGTCCACTCATAAGCTGAGTGGGCGCCATAGCTGCTCCAGCAGACACCCAGAGGCAATGTCTGTGATCGGCGATAATGTCGATCACAGACATTTAACACTGCACACATTTTACCACTGCATCTGAGAGGCTTTTTTACTGGGAGCGCTGTGCTCCAAACAGCTCATCCAAGTGTAGAGCGGATGAGCCGTTCATTTGCTGTGGTAGCCTACTAGAGGCTCAAAGGCTTACCACAGTGATGTTCCAATGGAGCCCTGTCTGTGTTGAATCTCTCATAGGTTGCAATGGTAATTTTTCGCAGTCTATGGAAGAAGTGATCTGTCAATTGTATGTTCAATTCTACTAAGGTTACTTAAAAATTTTTTTTAAAAATATATTTTTTTAAATTGTACAAATTCAAATCGCCATATTAAAAATAAAAATAGATGAACAATAACATATAAAAATCATAGGCATTGTCATGTTCCAAAATGTCCATACTATTAAAATATAAATGTATGAATCCCATACAGTGAATGCCACAACGAAAAAAAAATGCTGATTTGCCAATTTTTGTTACTTATGCTCCCCAAAAAATTTCATAAATATGATCAAAAGCTCATACACAATCCAAAATGGCATCAATATAAACTAAAGTTGGCACCACAAAAGTAGAACCCTCGCACAGCTCTCTAGACATAACAATTAAAAAATATATATATGGAGGTCAGAATATGACGATGCAAAGAAAATAATTTTTTTGTCAAAGATTTAATTTTTTTATGTATTGAAACAAAAATAAAAACTCTATAAATGTGGTATTGTTATAATTGTACTGACTCGGAGAATGACAGAACAGGTCAGTATGGTATGCCACAAAAACGAAAGCCATAAAACTGTGACAGAATTGCGTTTTTTGGTTTGTTTGTTTTTCCGTTCCACCCAATTAGATTTTTTCCAGGTTCCTATTATATTGTATGCAATTTGAAATGGTGCCATTAGAAAGTATAACTTGTTCAGCAAGAGAACAAGCCATCATACAGCTACAGGTGAAACTCGAAAAATTTGAATATCAAGCAAATTTCATTTATTTCAGTAATGCAACTTAAAATGTGAAACTATTATATGAGACTCATTACAGGCAGTGAGATATTTCAAGCCTTTATTTGTTATAATTTGGATGAATATGGCTTACAGCTTATAAAACCCCAAACTCACAATTTTGAGGTCCCCTTTGCTCAGGGGGGTATGGATTCATTAGCTGACTACAGTGTGACACTTTGAGCCTAGAATATTGAACCTTTTCCCAAAATTTTAAGCTGCATTAATGCAATTCCTTTTAATTTGCATTAGGCCTCATGCACACGACCGTTGTGTGCATCCGTGGCCGTTGTGCCGTTTTCCATTTTTTTTCGCGGACCCATTGACTTTCAATGGGTCCGTGGAAAAATCGGAAAATGCACCGTTTTGCAGCCGAGGCCGTGATCCGTGTATCCTGTCCGTCAAAAAAATATGACCTGTCCTATTTTTTTGACGGACAACGGTTCACGGACCCATTCAAGTCAATGGGTCCGTGAAAGAACACGGATGCACACAAGATTGGCATCCATGTCCGTGATCCGTGGCCGTAGGTTGCTTTCATACAGACGGATCCGAAGATCCGTCTGCATAAAAGCTTTTTCTGATCTAAGTTTTCACTTCGTGAAAACTCATTTCCGACAGTATATTCTAACACAGAAGCGTTCCCATGGTGATGGGGACGCTTCTAGTTAGAATACACTGCAAACTTTGTACAAGACTGCCCCCTGCTGCCTGGCAGCACCCGATCTCTTACAGGGGGATATGATAGCACAATTAACCCCTTCAGGTGCGGCACCTAAAGGGTTTAATTGTACTATCATATTCCCCTGTAAGAGATCAGGGCTGCCAGGCAGCAGGGGGCAGACCCCCCCCCCTCCCCAGTTTGAATATCGTTGGTGGCACAGTGTGCCCCAGGGGCGGACTGGGCCGGGGGGCAGGGGGGCAATTGCCCCCCGGGCCTCTCTGTCAGCTCATTGTCCCGGCTGGCTGGGCCAGAATGATATGTCACTGCAGCCTGCGGAGGGAGACGGGGAGCGGGGGAGGCGTGCGGCCGGCAGCCTATCAGAGAGGCCGCCGGACCGGTGCAGGCGACGCGATGATGTCATCGCACCGCCTGACTGAGCCGCTACGCGGCCGTAAAGTAAGGACATCGACAGCAGCGCTGGAGGCGGGACGGGAGTATTTCAGTGAAGGTGCTGGAGGTAGGAGGTAAGTATAAGTCTGACTGGCTTTTTTTCCTTCTTCTCATTTCTGTTACTGATAGGGGGGCCTATCTGGCTACTGGCTACTGGCACATTATAGGGGGGGCCCTATCTGGCTACTTGCACATTATAGGGGGGCCCTATCTGGCTACTGGCACATTATAGGGGGGCCCTCTCTGGCTACTGGAACATTATAGTGGGGGGGCCTATGGGCTACTGCCACATTATAGGGGGGCCCTCTCTGGCTACTGGCACATTATAGTGGGGGGCCTATGGGCTACTGGCACATTATAGGGGGGGCCCTATATGGCTACTGGCACATTATAGGGGGGTCTCTATATGGCTACTGGCACATTATAGGGGGGCCCTATATGGCTACTGGCACATTATAGGGGGGCTATGGCTACTGGCACATTAGGGGGGGATATGGCTACTGGCACATTATAGGGGGGCTATGACTACTGGCACATTATAGGGGGGCCCTATATGGCTACTGGCACATTATAGGGGGGCCCTATATGGCTACTGGCACATTATAGTGAGTGCCCTATCTGGCTACTGGCACATTATAGGGGGGCCCTATCTGGCTACTGGCACATTATAGGGGGGCTATGGCTACTGGCACATTATGGGGGGGTATGGCTACTGGCACATTATATAGGGGGGCTATGGGTACTGGCACATTATAGGGGGGCCTATAGCTACTGGCACATTATATGGGGGCTATGGGTACTGGCACATTATATGGGGGGGCTATGGCTACTGGCACATTATAGAGGGGCCTATGGCTACTGGCACATTATAGGGGGCCTATGGCTACTGGCACATTATAGGGCGGCCTATTGGCTACTGGCAGATTATAGGGCGGCCTATTGGCTACTGGCAGATTATAGGGGGCACTATGGGGACATTAGCTCAACTGGGGACATTACAAGGGTGTATTTTTGGCACTGTCTATTATAAGGAGAATTATTACTACTGGGAAGGGAGCATTATGGTGGGCTTTATTACTCCCCCATGGTATGAGCCCCTAGTAGCAGCCCCAGCCTCTCCCTGCTCTGCTATCCCTCTGCCCCTTCTCCAAATCCTTATGATATTTTTCTCATTAGGATAAACACATCAGCTCCGCCGAGCCCCCGGCCAAAGTGTGGAGGTGTCCGAGATCCCCAAGGGCCAAGCCAAGTAATTGTAAGTTTTCATATGAAATATGTTTATGTTATACACACATAGCATATACCGTGCCCCACAATATACAGTTTCTTCTGCAAAAGTCATCAGGTGTCATTGGGGGGGGGGGGGAGACACAGAGCAGCGCCCAGCGGGTAGGAGAGAATACACGGATGCAACACTGTATCAGCCAGAAAATTACACTTTCGGCATTATACCAAAAATGCAATTTTCGGCTGATATGTTTCGGCGGCTGATATATCGGAGCATCCTTAGTTTATTTTGTTTTCCTGTGTTGTAATTTACATGGCTGACGAAAGTGTCAAGGGGGGGGTCAGGAGGAGGCAGGGGAAATGGGTAAGCAGGAGGGGGGCTCAGTGGGCCTCTGCGTGTTACTTGCCCCCTGGGCCAAAAGTTGCCAGTCAGCCCCTGGTGTGCCCCCACCATCGCCCCCCCCTCCCTCCCTCTATTGTATTAAATCGTTGGTGGCACAGTGTGCCAACCACCATCGCCCCCCCCCCCCCTCTATAGCAGTAACATTGGTGGCAGTGTGCGGTCTCAACAGTAGAAGATTCATACTTACCTGCTTGCTGCTGCGATGTCTGTGAACGGCCGGGAGCTCCTCCTACTGGTAAGTGACAGTTCTTTAGCAATGCGCCGCACAGACCTTTCACTTACCAGTAGGAGGAGCTCCCGGCCGGACACAGACATCGCAGCAGCAAGCAGGTAAGTATGAATCTTCTACTGTTGAGACCGCACACTGCCACCAATGTTACTGCTATAGAGGGAGGGGGGGGGGGCGATGGTGGTTGGCACACTGTGCCACCAACGATTTAATACAATAGAGGGAGGGAGGGGGGCCGATGGTGGTTGGCACACTGTGCCACCAACAATTTAATACAATAGAGGGAGGGAGGGGGGCCGATGGTGGTTGGCACACTGTGCCACCAACGATTTAATACAATAGAGGGAGGGGGGGCGATGGTGGGGGCACACTGTGCCACCAACGATATTCAAACTGGGGAGGGGGGGGCTGCCCCCTGCTGCCTGGCAGCCCTGATCTCTTACAGGGGAATATGATAGTACAATTAACCCCTTTAGGTGCCGCACCTAAAGGGGTTAATTGTGCTATCATATCCCCCAGTAAGAGATCGGGTGCTGCCAGGCAGCAGGGGGCAGTCTTGTACAAAGTTTGTAGTGTATTCTAACCTGAAGCGTCCCCATCACCATGGGAACGCCTCTGTGTTAGAATATACTGTCGGATCTGAGGTTCACGAAGTAGCTCATATCCGACAGTATATTCTAACATAGAGGCGTTCCCATGGTGATGGGGACGCTTCAAGTTAAAATATACCATCGGATTGGAGAAAACTCCAATCCGATGGTATAAAAGAACTCCAGACTTTACATTGAAAGTCAATGGGGACGGATCCGTTTGAAATGGCACCATATTGTGTCAACATCAAACGGATCCGTCCCCATTGACTTGCATTGTAATTCAGGACGGATCCGTTTGGCTCCGCACGGCCAGGCGGACACCAAAACGACTTTTTTTTCATGTCCGTGGATCCTCCAAAAATCAAGGAAGACCCACGGACGAAAAAACGGTCACGGATCACGGACCCACGGACCCCGTTTTTGCGGACCGTGAAAAAAAACTGTCGTGTGCATGAGGCCTTACTGAAATAAATGGACTTTTGCACGATATTCTAATTTTTCGAGTTTCACCTGTATGTGAATTGAAAAATTAAAGAAACATTGCTTTTGGAAAGACAGGGTATAAAAACGAAAATGCAAAAACAGAAAATCAGAGTGTCCTGAAGCGGGTATATATCCTATGAATGATGTTCCTATATCTATGAGTGTGATTTTGGGATTCATTTCTGCTCACTCTCATTTCTCATGACCTTTCTAATGATTTTTCTTTACGCATTATAGTCCTTGCTGGAGGCTGTAAAGTCTAGACGTGGTTTTTTGCTACGGAAAGTAACCTACCTTGCGTATGGATCATTGGTATATAAATTCTGCAGCATGGTGGATTTCTGCCCAGAAGAAGCTCTGCAGGTAATTACCACAACATCTGATGATGCATTCCTAACATTAGTGACCATGCTTGGCCAGTACAGGTACCATAATCATTGTGCAGTATCACGCATGCTGTTGTGAAGAGTCCTAAAGGGGTATTCCGGGATTTTACTATTGATGACCTAAGCTCAGCATAGACCATCAATATACAATTGTCGGGGGTCCCACACCCTGCTGATCAGCTATGGAGGTCAATGTCGAAACTACACAACCCATCCACAATATAGTGGACAGACCTGGGTACTGCAACACTGGTCCACTCCAGTAGCCAGCTCCCCCCCATACACAATAGACAGAGCTGTGGCCACTTCCAGTACCAGAGCTGCAAGAAAATAGCTAATTGTGTGCGAAGTGCAGAGTGCAGGACCCCCACCAATCAGATATTGATGGCCTAACCTGAAGAAAAGCCATCAACAGTAAAACCATGGAATACCCCTTTAAGGAGAAATATTTGCTGGTCCTTGACTTCAAATGATTATTCTTCTCTAGTGTTACTACTGAGGCTGAAGTAAGAAATGTGGATTAGACATGAGTAGAAATAGTTTTTATTTTTAAAATGCCCCACAAACAAGTTTAATGCCCACTTTTTAATATTATGCCAGTTTAAGATGTTACTTTCTATCCTAAATAATAATTGTATATATCTTTACAATGATCGTAGCTTAGTTTTTCTGATACAAAGCCCCAAATCCTCAGCACAGACATACATGACACCTGCAACCACCACTAGGGGGAGCTTAAGAGCTTAGTGCATACTATGTACTAATATGTTCAATTTAAGGTCCCCCTAGTGGTGGCTGTAAGTAGCTAGCGTTATATAATTTTTCCCTACGTCTACACAATAGGTTTGGGGCTCCATAGCTGAAGAACCAATTGAAGTCTGTGGGACTATTCACATGTCCAGTGAATGACCGACGTAAAAAAATAGGACATGTCCTATTTTTGACCATTTTCCTGGCCAGACGGACGCCATTGAAATAAATGGGGCTGTTTTTAATGGCCGTTATAGAGGAATGCACCCGTCTAACAGCCAGTGAAAAAATGGCCTTTTAGGGGTTAGTATTAATACCTCAACCACTCAACCACTTGCACGCACAGAGGCAGTTGCTCCTCTCTTAATGCTAAAGGACCTACGTTCCCATTGTGATGATGTCACCATGCGTTCTCCCAGCATAGTCCTTTGGCATCAAGAGAGGAGCAACTGCCTCTGAGTGTGCAAGTAGATGAGTTTACTTTCACATCTGCAGCACTGCCATCTGGTCGCCAGTTCCAGCAGAGAATGCCAGGAATCAGACGGACACAAACCGCGGTTTCTGTCCCGTCAATTCCCTCCATATTCGATGCATTACAGTCGGATCTCCACTTTACCCCATTATAGTTAATCGGTCCAGCGGGCAGTTCCGGATTTGAAGAATTCCTGGTTCTCCGTTAGAACAGCCTGCTGGAGTCCATGCTGCAGATGTGAAAGTAGCCTGAGGTGAGTCATTTATTATTTTTTGGGCATTTTTAATGCTGGGGGCTACTATGGGGGATACTATTAATGTTGGGGGCCACTCTTGGGGACATTATGAATGCTGAAGGCCACTATGGGGGATACAATTAATGCTGGGGACCACTCTGGGGGACATTATTACTGCTAGTGGACACTATAGGAGACATTATTAATGTTCGGGACCACTATGAGAGACATTATTAATGCTGGAGGCCACTATGGGGACATTGTTACTGCTGGAGGTCACTATGAGGGACATTATTACTGTTGGAGGCCACTATGAGGGACATTATTAATGCTGGAGGTCACTATGAGGGACATTTTTAATGCTGGAGGCCACTATGGGGACATTGTTTGTGGCGGAACCCGCCTCGCCACTGGGCATTGGAGAGGACTGGCTACCCGCCTCCTACCTGCTGACTATGGCCCCTGGTGATTTGGTACGTTTGAATGCAATATTTGGGCATGTGCTATTTTATATTGCTGCTACTGGCCCTTTAATGGCCATCCGTGGACATGTCTGACTTTTAGGAGCAATGCCCCTTTAAGACTGTGTAGCAGATTGCATTCAGGCTGTCTTAAATACTATGCATGTTATTATGTGTTCAGTTGAATTGTATATGTGTATTCCAGGGTTCAAGTTAGTCCATTACGTTTGATAATTGTATTTTGTGGATTGCGTCTGAGACAATGCTATTGTGTTGGTAATTACGTCTCAGACAATGCTCATTGTGTTTTGTTTATTGCGTTACAGACAGAGGGAAGGGGATTTTGTGTACAATTGCTGGGAAGGTTTAAATACTGTAGATACATATGATTGGCTGTGGGTGGTACCTTGCTGGAAGATGTGTATAAATCAATGCTTGTGTTAAAATAAAGTCAGTTCCTGTTTTAAACCTCAAGGTGAACAGTCGTCTCATTCTTGGGGGAGGATTTATGGCATGCTGTCCCAGTTTGACTGCTAGGAGTGAAAACCTATTTATATGGTTCCTATTCAACTGCCTACAGCATTCATATGCTTGAAGAGGACTTATATGCTGCTTCGGTTCGGTGATGGTGGTGTCTGCCAGAGTGCTTGGAGACCTCAGGAAACGCTAGGAGCATCCAGCAACGGAGGTACTCAGTCGGGGTGCCAGGTGATCCGTTACATTGGTGGCAGCAGTGGGATGGATCACCTGGCACCCCGACTGAGTACCTCCGTTGCTGGATGCTCCTAGCGTTTCCTGAGGTCTCCAAGCACTCTGGCAGACACCACCATCACCGAACCGAAGCAGCATATAAGTCCTCTTCAAGCATATGAATGCTGTAGGCAGTTGAATAGGAACCATACAAATAGGTTTTCACTCCTAGCAGTCAAACTGGGACAGCATGCCATAAATCCTCCCCCAAGAATGAGACGACTCTTCACCTTGAGGTTTAAAACAGGAACTGACTTTATTTTAACACAAGCATTGATTTATACACATCTTCCAGCAAGGTACCACCCACAGCCAATCATATGTATCTACAGTATTTAAACCTTCCCAGCAATTGTACACAAAATCCCCTTCCCTCTGTCTGTAACGCAATAAACAAAACACAATGAGCATTGTCTGAGACGTAATTACCAACACAATAGCATTGTCTCAGACGCAATCCACAAAATACAATTATCAAACGTAATGGACTAACTTGAACCCTGGAATACACATATACAATTCAACTGAACACATAATAACATGCATAGTATTTAAGACAGCCTGAATGCAATCTGCTACACAGTCTTAAAGGGGCATTGCTCCTAAAAGTCAGACATGTCCACGGATGGCCATTAAAGGGCCAGTAGCAGCAATATAAAATAGCACATGCCCAAATATTGCATTCAAACGTACCAAATCACCAGGGGCCATAGTCAGCAGGTAGGAGGCGGGTAGCCAGTCCTCTCCAATGCCCAGTGGCGAGGCGGGTTCCGCCACATTTCTCCCCTTTCCCATTGAGACTATCCAGACTCCAGACCTCCAGGCGGTCTGGGGCTCTGATAGTCAGCCGGCCTTTCTCCAAGGGTGTAGTTGTCCCTATGGCCCCCTGCCACTTGTTCCCAGTTGTAGATCCATGACTTGGGGGGAAGGTAACCAGGGTGCCCTCTCCCCTGGTTGAAAAAAGCTGTTGCTGGGGGGAAGGGGTAACAGGCTCCTCTCTCTGCGACATCCTCCCTTGTTGTAGGGGAAAACAGACTGCCTCTCCTTCCAATACATTGTCCTGTTGTTGTGGACCAGGACAGACTGTCCATATCTCCAGTGGTGCAGGTACAGAGACTACGGTCCCATCTGCACTGTTGTGGGGCTTGCTGTCTCCCCTTGGTGTGCTAGGCAAACCGCTGGGGCTACTTGGGGAACAGCGGCCAGCGGTGCTCTGCACTGATGCCAGCACTTCTGCTGGGGCGAGGGGGGTACAAGCCAGCCCTGTAACAAGGGGGTCGGTGGAGCAGAGGCTAGCGGCTCTCTGCCCTGATGCCAGCTCTTCTGCTGGAGGGACTGGAGTACAGTCCTGCTGGGTAGTAAGGGGACAAGTAGGGCAGAGGCCAGCGGCGCTCTGCCCAGATGCCAGCTCTTCTGCTGGGAGGGGGCCAGAGGGGGCTAACGACTCCTCTACTGACCCCAGTACCTGGTTTGGAGTTGGCTGTGGAGGGGAGGAGTTGCTTACCTCCTCCTCCTGGTACTGCTGCTGGAGTTGGAGATCTGGGCCGGCTGCCCAGTATCCCTGTAGGGCCGGTAGAGAGATCTCGTTCCCATCTCCACCTGCCATCTGTGGGTCTTCCCAGGACCAGTCTGTGAGGTCCTCTCAACATTACGAGTAAGGACCACCTGCGTCCACACCTGGCAACTCCGGCTGCTGCTGAGGGTCTGGGCCAGCTGCCCAGCATCCCGGTGGAGAGACCTCGGTCCCGTCTCACCTGCCTGTTGTGGTTCCTCACAGGACCAGTCTATGAGGACCCCTACTTCGGGTTCCTCTGGCCGCCTCAAGGGGAAACGGCTTACCTCCTCGGATGCAGCCTCTGCTCGGCTGCTGTAACATTTCTCTCTCTTTCGCCAGTCGGAATTCTCGTTCCATCTTGCGTGCCGCTTGGCTGTGACCTGGTTCCAGATGGCCTGGCATATATCCATGGACACATTATCTCCATACTGGTCCACTCGCTGCCTCACCTCGGCCAGCCAGTCATCTTCAGAGTCTTCCATACTTGTCTGCTCCAAGTCGCTGGATACCTCTGCTCCCAGGGGCGCTGCACGAGTGCTAGCGTTTGCCCTCAATTTGTAACTCACACGTTACCGGTGTCTCTGAGCTGCTTCTCCTCGCACTAGGAAGCCATCCCAACCGCTTGCCACCAATGTAACGGATCACCTGGCACCCCGACTGAGTACCTCCGTTGCTGGATGCTCCTAGCGTTTCCTGAGGTCTCCAAGCACTCTGGCAGACACCACCATCACCGAACCGAAGCAGCATATAAGTCCTCTTCAAGCATATGAATGCTGTAGGCAGTTGAATAGGAACCATACAAATAGGTTTTCACTCCTAGCAGTCAAACTGGGACAGCATGCCATAAATCCTCCCCCAAGAATGAGACGACTCTTCACCTTGAGGTTTAAAACAGGAACTGACTTTATTTTAACACAAGCATTGATTTATACACATCTTCCAGCAAGGTACCACCCACAGCCAATCATATGTATCTACAGTATTTAAACCTTCCCAGCAATTGTACACAAAATCCCTTCCCTCTGTCTGTAACGCAATAAACAAAACACAATGAGCATTGTCTGAGACGTAATTACCAACACAATAGCATTGTCTCAGACGCAATCCACAAAATACAATTATCAAACGTAATGGACTAACTTGAACCCTGGAATACCATATACAATTCAACTGAACACATAATAACATGCATAGTATTTAAGACAGCCTGAATGCAATCTGCTACACAGTCTTAAAGGGGCATTGCTCCTAAAAGTCAGACATGTCCACGGATGGCCATTAAAGGGCCAGTAGCAGCAATATAAATAGCACATGCCCAAATATTGCATTCAAACGTACCAAATCACCAGGGGCCATAGTCAGCAGGTAGGAGGCGGGTAGCCAGTCCTCTCCAATGCCCAGTGGCGAGGCGGGTTCCGCCACATTGTTACTGCTGGAGGTCACTATGGGGACATTATCACTGCTGGAGGTCACTATGGGGACATTGTTACTGCTAGAGGTCACTATGATGGACATTATTACTGTTAGAGGCCACTGGGGGAATTATGTATAAGATCACTGAAAAAATAATGGATAAAGGTAAGTATCCAAAACTATCTAATATCACTG